>NC_056729.1:859158677-859203448 GCF_019279795.1 Protopterus annectens | reverse complement strand
AATTTCTCAGAATGTTCAGAATTTTGCCTCATATTTTTATCTGGTTTTCATAAAATTGTGGTTTTCTGGCAAAGTAGTGACAAACCATTAAAGACTGAAGTTAGAAAATAATGACCAAAATTGGAGTTTCAGACATCATACCCATCAGAAAATGCATGCTAATACAAAACCTGTTATTCTATCAACTTTCTAAGTTTGCAAGAGCAATATTTAAAACTAGTCCCTATTTTTGGGTCTTTGTCCCATTTTTATTTATGGCTTTGTCCAGATTTCTTGCTGTAAGAGTTTGAGAGGTATGTGTGAATGGTGACAGCTCTACTGTTACAGGTCAATTCACCAACTTTCACAGTATGTGTTCTGTCGGTCAGCCAATTAATTACCCATCTAGTAATGTAAGGGTTTATCCCCAGCTGGGAGAGTTTCTTAATAATACCTGAGTGGGGGATTGTGTCAAAACCCTAGGCCAGATCAAGATAGGCAGTATGCACTATCATACCTTCATCCAGGCCTATCACACAGAATCAATGGGCTGTGACAACATCACAGATAACCTATGGCATGACCCAACACATACACCTTCCTGATATGTTTCAATACACATGTTAACATAATATCCACATAGGCTTTGTTCCTGCAGAAGGCTGTACATCAACATGCATCCATCTGAGTTGGGAGGTCACCGCCTGATGCATGCATGCATAGACACATCCTGACTCTCCTCAACTGTGAGGTAGACCAACATGTCATCATGGACCTTTTCGAAATAGACACTAGTAATGTCCCAGCTGTGTGCAACAGACCTGTGTGAGTTGTTAATGCTACATCATGTCTGTTACATCTGATAGATGTCCTCAAAGAGGTCATCAAGGGCATGCACAATGACAGCACTATCATCTTGTTGAACTTGACCAGGCCAAGGCATTTGACACAAATCCACACTGAAGTATTCAATCGAGACTGTCAGATGGGGCCATATGCAGCTATATCACCAATTGTGTAGACCAGTGGATCACATATGTGGCATCTATATATGTTGACATGTGTGAAGTGACCTATATCTCAGGCCCAATGATTAGGTCTGTACATCAGAGTTGTCTGATAGCCCTTTCCTATCCATTATTTAAGTGATAGACCTTACAGATGGCATACACATTCTGTGTCCAAACCATATCTCTCAACTGTACAGATTTTTACAGAATGTCCAGATTTTGGCTTCATAGTTTTGGTCCAGTTTTCATAAAATTGTGGTTTTCCAGAAAAATAGTTTTAAATCATTAATGATTGAAGTTAAAAAATAATGACAGACAATTGAGTTTCAGACTTCATATCCTTCAGAAAATTCATGATAACGCAAAACCTGTTATTCTGTCAACTGTCTAAGTTTGTAAGAACAACATTTAAAAAATTGTCCCTATTTATGGGCCTTTGTCCCACTTTAATTTATGGCTTTGTCCAGATTTTTTGCTCTAAGAGGTTTTTAACAGAGACATTTCTTGTCTTAATTGTTTTATAGTTTTCTTTTCTGGCTACTTCCATGATGGTATTTGATTTCTCCCCTTCCTTTCCCTCACTACCCTGTGTTCTTGTAGTAAAATTGTATTTGCTATTAATTTAGCTGCACAGTAATATATCCTGTTTACTTCTATTATATCACATGGATCTCTATGGGCAGTCCTATTTACTGAGTTCATTTGTGTTATCAAACTTCTGACTTTAGTGGTTTCAATGACCTTCTGCAGTCTGTTTCTTTCATTGATATTAATATGCCTATCTGTATTAAATCAAGCAGCTCTTCTCTCAGCTCATTTTCTCATAAACTGAGGGCACATTTGTGTTTCCCATTTTCTGTGGGCATTCTATAGAAAGTTCTATAACATCTTCCTCTGGCACATTCTCTTCAATTTCATCCTGTGTTATCTGTTGCTCTGTCAGATGGGAAATCACTTGTCTATCACTCCTCAACTGCATCAGAGTTGCCACGGTTTCCTGTTCCTTCCCTTACTGTCCAGCTTCACATGAAAATTTATACTGGTTTCCTGTTGAAGGCTTCTAAATATCTTCATATGGCACCTGACCAGTTGCTTCCCATTCCGTTGCTTTCTCTTTAATTTGCATGTCCATTGCTCTATCCTGCTGTGGTGCTTTCTGAGTTAGATTTTCTTTTTTTTTTTTTCAAATTGAATTTTTATTTCATTTTCAAAAGAACATCTAAAATTTCTGCTTATTATACACCAGAGTTAAGTACAAATAGTATACAGAATAATAACTAGGTTATCTAATGTCCAAATTACACAAAAATTAGCATTGAAGCACAAGATTACTGCCAAGTCCCAACAATTCAAGGCCTCATTCTTTTAAATATCATATGATAATAACAATGGAATTAATATAATCTTGGTACATGCCAGAGAGATAAGAGAGAATTCTTAATTACTATTCTACGTTAATCATGAACTATTTACATTATTTACATCTATATATATACTGGTTGTCACTCATTAAATTATAATGTATTTAAATAATAAACTGACTGAAACCATGTTTATAGTCATTGACTTAACTAGAGGATCAAATCTTATCTTTTGAATTATGTTGTACACTATTCCTGGTTATACCTTAAGTTAGGAAGGTCTATGAGTTAGTTTAATGGTAAAATAGAGTGTAGCCTTATATGTTAGTTTCTCCTTAGGATTAGGATATCATTTCAGTAAGGGTTCCCCAATATTTCCTAAAATAGGACCATTTCATTTTACTAACAGTCTTTAGTTTGTTGGCCAATACATACTTGATAGCTACATTTTTAAATTCTGTCCATGAAATTTTGGATCTACTAAGCCAGTTCAGAGCGATATAGGATTTAATCAGTGCACTTATCGTTACTATGATATGTTTGGATTCTAATGTATAGGAATTAGGGAATATGTTTAGAATTGCCATTTCCCATGAGAGGGTATATTTCATGTAGCCTGATTTCTCCAATTTCACTCTCAGAGAACACCATAGTTTATGAACAGTTTTGCAAGACCAGAAGATGTAAAGAGTGTCAGCAATTGTGTTGGGACAGAAGGGACAGAGGGGTGAAAATGTGTGTATAAATTAGTTTTTTATAGGGTGTAAGTGGTGTGGTTATATCTACTGCTGCTATTTTTTGTTCATCTGTTATATTTACATTTTTGGATATCCAGTAATTTGAGTATAAAATTTAATTTTGGTACTTGTATCTCCGAATTAGATTGTATGTATTTGAAAGCATTTTATTTTTTTTGTAATAAACAGGATATAATTTGTTGATATACCTGAAATTCTTGTTGATTTACAGTGATTCCTGAGGTTTTTATGCTAACCAGATATCTTATTTGTTTGACTATCAGGCGATATTTTTTGTTTGCTTCAAGGTGTTCAATGACAAAGTCTAAAGATTTATCTTTTATTTGATAAAAGTCCCATATTGTGCATTTTTTAATAATTGGATAATTTTCTAGATTTATCATATTATTATTTAACTTGATTGCAGGATTTGTATGTATTGGTTGTGCCAAAATTAGGGAGTTCTTTATATTTAGAATAGAAAAAAGAGCTTGAAAACATATAACTTTGTTAATTATTATTGGATGAATATTAAGGTTTCTTAGACAATTTCTACTAAGAAAAGGGATAACTTTTGGATTGATATTAAAGGAGGTCAGGTATTGGTAATTAATTTTTATCCAAAAAGGGAACCAAGAGGTATCATATGGGTCATAGTGTATTATGTGAATAATATGGTTAGCATTAATATGAGTTAGATTTTCTACACTGAATCCTTCACTTCACAGTTACTCCATAACCTCAGTTTCTATTTCATTAACTTCTCCATTACTAATCTTCTTTTCTACTTTTTTTCTTTGTATTGTAAGGTTTTCCAAGTCAGGATTCCTTTGCCTGTATTTCTCATTAACTATATTTGGTACTGCTTTTTTTGTATTGACTAGTTTTGTTTTCTCCTTGCATAAATATTACACCATATTAAATCTCTTTTTATTTCCCATTTCCATATTTCTTCTTTAGATGTCTCTTGATCTTCCTGTTTCTCTTTACTTTTGGGACTCATTCCATCATGCTGTGATGTAACCTGTGTTAGACCTTCTACACCAAATTGTTCACTTTGCAGGCATTCCATAACTTCAACTTCTATTTTTTTAACTTCTACTTTACTAATCTTCTTTTCTGCATTCCCTCCCTGTGATATTATTTTTTACTGTGAAATTGTCCATATCTGGATGTCTTTGTCTGTATTTCTCTTCTAGTATCTTTAGAGCTGTCTTTTTTGTATTAATTTGGCTTTCATCTTTGCATAAATATTGTACCATATCAAATCTTTCTTTTTTTCCAATGTCCATATTTCTTTTTTATATTTTTTCAAAAATCTCTAGGTTTTGTTGTTTATATTTTTGCACTTCTTCATATGCTTCTTTTTCCAAACTGTTGGTGTATATAATTAATGTTTTTTCACAAATCTATTGCTGTAATGAACACAAATTTATATTTAAAGCTTCTGACAGTTTTTCTTGTGGAAGTATTTTTCTTTCCTGTAACTTCTCTCTTAATCTTTTTGCATATCTTGTGTCTGGAGTTTCTGGGCTTTTTTCATAGTAGTGATAATACATAATTTCTTTCTCATCCTCAATAGTCCACTCTATTGTCTTTATGACTCTTCTTTGGCCTATCAGTTTTGTGATTTTTGTAGACTGATACTTCCTTCTGCAACAGGGGACCATCTTTCCCCTGGGCCTAACCCTGCCTGGTCCCATTGGAGGAATGTTTTGGTATTTTAAGGATTCTGCACTGTCATTTTTTCCAGTCTTGGCACCAGTGCACCTAGCTGGATTGAGTACTTTTTTATTCTGGATCTTGTGCACCCAGCTATCTTTTTTAATTTTTGACCTACTTCTGTCCATGATATATGCTATATAAAATGCAGTTTATATATCAGTGTCATTCTGGTGAGATTTTGTGTAAAAACAGGGTCCACCTTGTGAATATACTCACCAAGATTTGAGGAATTCAGTTTCAGCAATACTACCCTCCTTTGCTTGCTGACATCATCTCTCCATTTGGACCTTTATCATCTCTCTATTCAGACGACCTCTGGGGTGGCAACTATGTCCTTCATGGACAGGGCCAGTTTGTGTGGAAGTCAAAATCACTCTGCTAACAATGACCATCAACCTATGTTCAATAAGAGTGCTTATGTTTTTTACATCGCTAGGCTTGTAAACACCCTAGGGCCATTAGGCTAGTAACCTCCTATGAACCTATGAAGCTATAAACCTATGCAGACCTCCTAACATCTTCCCTTTCATGGATTGAGAGTATTTTGATGCGTGCACATGCTTACACATCCATTTCATGCATTCCTCCTAACCTCTTCTCTCCAACATGTTCTGCTGATGTCATCCACTACAAGTTGACCTGCAGTCTTGTAAAAGTCTGACTTGTGCTGAGACACTTGCATACAGTACTAAGTTCTGTATTCTGCGTACTTGGATAAGTAGGGGTTCTATTCTCATTGCAGTTAACTGGTGTGTGTGCATGCATGCATATGTGCTCTTGCTTGACATTACAGACAGTCTATTACACCAGCACGTGGAACACTGTTATTACCATATTTTCTGCAACAAATACTGCTGATGTGATCAGGTATAAACTGTTCTCTGAGACTTTCCAAGTCAGACTTGAGCTATGGTGCTTGCATTAAATACAAAATCCTGTAGTTTGTGTACTTTGAGAAGTAGGGGTTCTATTCTTACTCCAGTCAACTGGCTTTTGCTTGACATTAGAGAGAGTCTTTTATACCAACATTTGGAACACTGTCTTTACCATATTTCCCTAAATCGACATGGCTAATGTCATCAGCTATATCTAATTCATGGATATGCACTATTCCCACCAGGGCAAGGTCAGAGACTGGCCTGGGGGTCAGGGAGAAATCATCTCATCATATATGATATAGATTACTGTGACATGGCTTTCAGTTATCCACATACATCATGGCATGGTTTGTAGGCCCTATGTTTTCTTGGTGAGAAACTTCTATGGACTCTCCAGCTGCTGCATGTGTCTGGTGAGGTGCCTGCCAAAGAGAGTATTATACTGATGAGGTTCAAGTACAGTGCTGTCATACAATCCTAAGATCTAAATATGATGGCATGACTTATAATGTGAACATCATGGACTTTCAATGCCAGTGTGGACACTTGGTGGTCAAAGTTCAGATTGCCATCTATGTGTGTTCCCAGTGCTTGCATAACTGGATTACACCATAACTGGGCTGTGGCTGTTGTAAAGGCTGTAATTAGCATGAAATTCCACTTTTCAGAAGGACAAAATAAAGACACCTGTCTGCATTGATTTGTTGATCATGTGGCTTTGTCACCAATCATTTGTCTGTTTGCCCCTTCTGTAGTATGTTATCATCATTGGTGGGCTCAATGATTGCACCCAATCTGCAAGAATCAGCAAACTTGGTAAGCCAAAGGCTATATACTTTAACCTGAATTGTCGAGAAATATATTAGAAACAGGAAAGGGCCAAGCCTTTTACACCCTGCAAGCTAGGAGTTATTATTAACTCCCCAAGTGATGAAGACATACTACAAAAGTCCTCAATGAAACCAATGACTGGTGTTGAAACCATGGCCTTAAGCTTAATGCCAAAAGATGCATCATTATCCCCTTTGGGAAAAACTCAGTTCTCACTAATTACCACATCGATGGGCTCCCACTGAACACTAAAGGCATTATAAGAGATCTGGGGACACAGGTTGACAGCAACCTCTCCATTGAACACCACATTGCCACTGTGGTCAGAAAGTCCTTCTATGTGGCACATCTCATTACCAAGGGTTTTGCATCCAGGAAGAAAGAGGTCATCATTTCTCTTTACTCTTCCCTCATTAAACCAATCAGACAGTAGAATGTCCTATTTAGCATGTACATCACTAGACACCTGCAACAGCTGGAGAGGCCACAAAAGTAGCTCAAAAAGAGGATCCTAGGTCTTAAACATATGTCCTACATGGACAGACCCAAAAAACTCCAGCTATTCTCTGTCTCATATCATCTACTAAGAGGTGATCTCTGCTTGACTTACAAAGCCATGTCTGACCCAGCTCTGTTAGAAATGCTACACCTAAAGAAACCCCAATCCCTCCTCACCACACACTCCAGAGACCTCAACCTCATTGCCACAATCAACAGAACATGCTGGAGGGACAGGTTCATAACCCAGAGATTGCCTATGCTCTGGAACAGATTTTCCATACATGTCAAGCAGAGTATCTCACTAGCCCTCTTCAAGAGAAATCTTGATGAGTGGATGGGAAATAGAAAGTTCACCCCGGGGATCACTCCAGTGGTTCTACTTGATAGAGGCACTGGGAACTAATGACTGGTGGCACAATGCCAGGGCACTTTTATGGGCTAGGCTTGTAAAGGCCCCAGGGCCATTAGCCTAGTACACACCTATGAACCTATGAGTACAGATCCCTGTAGTATGCCAAAGCTGCATACCTCTCAACTGATCAGAATTTCTCAGAATGTTCAGAATTTTGCCTCATATTTTTATCTGGTTTTCATAAAATTGTGGTTTTCTGGCAAAGTAGTGACAAACCATTAAAGACTGAAGTTAGAAAATAATGACCAAAATTGGAGTTTCAGACATCATACCCATCAGAAAATGCATGCTAATACAAAACCTGTTATTCTATCAACTTTCTAAGTTTGCAAGAGCAATATTTAAAACTAGTCCCTATTTTTGGGTCTTTGTCCCATTTTTATTTATGGCTTTGTCCAGATTTCTTGCTGTAAGAGTTTGAGAGGTATGTGTGAATGGTGACAGCTCTACTGTTACAGGTCAATTCACCAACTTTCACAGTATGTGTTCTGTCGGTCAGCCAATTAATTACCCATCTAGTAATGTAAGGGTTTATCCCCAGCTGGGAGAGTTTCTTAATAATACCTGAGTGGGGGATTGTGTCAAAACCCTAGGCCAGATCAAGATAGGCAGTATGCACTATCATACCTTCATCCAGGCCTATCACACAGAATCAATGGGCTGTGACAACATCACAGATAACCTATGGCATGACCCAACACATACACCTTCCTGATATGTTTCAATACACATGTTAACATAATATCCACATAGGCTTTGTTCCTGCAGAAGGCTGTACATCAACATGCATCCATCTGAGTTGGGGAGGTCACCGCCTGATGCATGCATGCATAGACACATCCTGACTCTCCTCAACTGTGAGGTAGACCAACATGTCATCATGGACCTTTTCGAAATAGACACTAGTAATGTCCCAGCTGTGTGCAACAGACCTGTGTGAGTTGTTAATGCTACATCATGTCTGTTACATCTGATAGATGTCCTCAAAGAGGTCATCAAGGGCATGCACAATGACAGCACTATCATCTTGTTGAACTTGACCAGGCCAAGGCATTTGACACAAATCCACACTGAAGTATTCAATCGAGACTGTCAGATGGGGCCATATGCAGCTATATCACCAATTGTGTAGACCAGTGGATCACATATGTGGCATCTATATATGTTGACATGTGTGAAGTGACCTATATCTCAGGCCCAATGATTAGGTCTGTACATCAGAGTTGTCTGATAGCCCTTTCCTATCCATTATTTAAGTGATAGACCTTACAGATGGCATACACATTCTGTGTCCAAACCATATCTCTCAACTGTACAGATTTTTACAGAATGTCCAGATTTTGGCTTCATAGTTTTGGTCCAGTTTTCATAAAATTGTGGTTTTCCAGAAAAATAGTTTTAAATCATTAATGATTGAAGTTAAAAAATAATGACAGACAATTGAGTTTCAGACTTCATATCCTTCAGAAAATTCATGATAACGCAAAACCTGTTATTCTGTCAACTGTCTAAGTTTGTAAGAACAACATTTAAAAAATTGTCCCTATTTATGGGCCTTTGTCCCACTTTAATTTATGGCTTTGTCCAGATTTTTTGCTCTAAGAGGTTTTTAACAGAGACATTTCTTGTCTTAATTGTTTTATAGTTTTCTTTTCTGGCTACTTCCATGATGGTATTTGATTTCTCCCCTTCCTTTCCCTCACTACCCTGTGTTCTTGTAGTAAAATTGTATTTGCTATTAATTTAGCTGCACAGTAATATATCCTGTTTACTTCTATTATATCACATGGATCTCTATGGGCAGTCCTATTTACTGAGTTCATTTGTGTTATCAAACTTCTGACTTTAGTGGTTTCAATGACCTTCTGCAGTCTGTTTCTTTCATTGATATTAATATGCCTATCTGTATTAAATCAAGCAGCTCTTCTCTCAGCTCATTTTCTCATAAACTGAGGGCACATTTGTGTTTCCCATTTTCTGTGGGCATTCTATAGAAAGTTCTATAACATCTTCCTCTGGCACATTCTCTTCAATTTCATCCTGTGTTATCTGTTGCTCTGTCAGATGGGAAATCACTTGTCTATCACTCCTCAACTGCATCAGAGTTGCCACGGTTTCCTGTTCCTTCCCTTACTGTCCAGCTTCACATGAAAATTTATACTGGTTTCCTGTTGAAGGCTTCTAAATATCTTCATATGGCACCTGACCAGTTGCTTCCCATTCCGTTGCTTTCTCTTTAATTTGCATGTCCATTGCTCTATCCTGCTGTGGTGCTTTCTGAGTTAGATTTTCTTTTTTTTTTTTTTTCAAATTGAATTTTTATTTCATTTTCAAAAGAACATCTAAAATTTCTGCTTATTATACACCAGAGTTAAGTACAAATAGTATACAGAATAATAACTAGGTTATCTAATGTCCAAATTACACAAAAATTAGCATTGAAGCACAAGATTACTGCCAAGTCCCAACAATTCAAGGCCTCATTCTTTTAAATATCATATGATAATAACAATGGAATTAATATAATCTTGGTACATGCCAGAGAGATAAGAGAGAATTCTTAATTACTATTCTACGTTAATCATGAACTATTTACATTATTTACATCTATATATATACTGGTTGTCACTCATTAAATTATAATGTATTTAAATAATAAACTGACTGAAACCATGTTTATAGTCATTGACTTAACTAGAGGATCAAATCTTATCTTTTGAATTATGTTGTACACTATTCCTGGTTATACCTTAAGTTAGGAAGGTCTATGAGTTAGTTTAATGGTAAAATAGAGTGTAGCCTTATATGTTAGTTTCTCCTTAGGATTAGGATATCATTTCAGTAAGGGTTCCCCAATATTTCCTAAAATAGGACCATTTCATTTTACTAACAGTCTTTAGTTTGTTGGCCAATACATACTTGATAGCTACATTTTTAAATTCTGTCCATGAAATTTTGGATCTACTAAGCCAGTTCAGAGCGATATAGGATTTAATCAGTGCACTTATCGTTACTATGATATGTTTGGATTCTAATGTATAGGAATTAGGGAATATGTTTAGAATTGCCATTTCCCATGAGAGGGTATATTTCATGTAGCCTGATTTCTCCAATTTCACTCTCAGAGAACACCATAGTTTATGAACAGTTTTGCAAGACCAGAAGATGTAAAGAGTGTCAGCAATTGTGTTGGGACAGAAGGGACAGAGGGGTGAAAATGTGTGTATAAATTAGTTTTTTATAGGGTGTAAGTGGTGTGGTTATATCTACTGCTGCTATTTTTTGTTCATCTGTTATATTTACATTTTTGGATATCCAGTAATTTGAGTATAAAATTTAATTTTGGTACTTGTATCTCCGAATTAGATTGTATGTATTTGAAAGCATTTTATTTTTTTGTAATAAACAGGATATAATTTGTTGATATACCTGAAATTCTTGTTGATTTACAGTGATTCCTGAGGTTTTTATGCTAACCAGATATCTTATTTGTTTGACTATCAGGCGATATTTTTTGTTTGCTTCAAGGTGTTCAATGACAAAGTCTAAAGATTTATCTTTTATTTGATAAAAGTCCCATATTGTGCATTTTTTAATAATTGGATAATTTTCTAGATTTATCATATTATTATTTAACTTGATTGCAGGATTTGTATGTATTGGTTGTGCCAAAATTAGGGAGTTCTTTATATTTAGAATAGAAAAAAGAGCTTGAAAACATATAACTTTGTTAATTATTATTGGATGAATATTAAGGTTTCTTAGACAATTTCTACTAAGAAAAGGGATAACTTTTGGATTGATATTAAAGGAGGTCAGGTATTGGTAATAAATTTTTATCCAAAAAGGGAACCAAGAGGTATCATATGGGTCATAGTGTATTATGTGAATAATATGGTTAGCATTAATATGAGTTAGATTTTCTACACTGAATCCTTCACTTCACAGTTACTCCATAACCTCAGTTTCTATTTCATTAACTTCTCCATTACTAATCTTCTTTTCTACTTTTTTTCTTTGTATTGTAAGGTTTTCCAAGTCAGGATTCCTTTGCCTGTATTTCTCATTAACTATATTTGGTACTGCTTTTTTTGTATTGACTAGTTTTGTTTTCTCCTTGCATAAATATTACACCATATTAAATCTCTTTTTATTTCCCATTTCCATATTTCTTCTTTAGATGTCTCTTGATCTTCCTGTTTCTCTTTACTTTTGGGACTCATTCCATCATGCTGTGATGTAACCTGTGTTAGACCTTCTACACCAAATTGTTCACTTTGCAGGCATTCCATAACTTCAACTTCTATTTTTTTAACTTCTACTTTACTAATCTTCTTTTCTGCATTCCCTCCCTGTGATATTATTTTTTACTGTGAAATTGTCCATATCTGGATGTCTTTGCCTGTATTTCTCTTCTAGTATCTTTAGAGCTGTCTTTTTTGTATTAATTTGGCTTTCATCTTTGCATAAATATTGTACCATATCAAATCTTTCTTTTTTTCCAATGTCCATATTTCTTTTTTATATTTTTTCAAAAATCTCTAGGTTTTGTTGTTTATATTTTTGCACTTCTTCATATGCTTCTTTTTCCAAACTGTTGGTGTATATAATTAATGTTTTTTCACAAATCTATTGCTGTAATGAACACAAATTTATATTTAAAGCTTCTGACAGTTTTTCTTGTGGAAGTATTTTTCTTTCCTGTAACTTCTCTCTTAATCTTTTTGCATATCTTGTGTCTGGAGTTTCTGGGCTTTTTTCATAGTAGTGATAATACATAATTTCTTTCTCATCCTCAATAGTCCACTCTATTGTCTTTATGACTCTTCTTTGGCCTATCAGTTTTGTGATTTTTGTAGACTGATACTTCCTTCTGCAACAGGGGACCATCTTTCCCCTGGGCCTAACCCTGCCTGGTCCCATTGGAGGAATGTTTTGGTATTTTAAGGATTCTGCACTGTCATTTTTTCCAGTCTTGGCACCAGTGCACCTAGCTGGATTGAGTACTTTTTTATTCTGGATCTTGTGCACCCAGCTATCTTTTTTAATTTTTGACCTACTTCTGTCCATGATATATGCTATATAAAATGCAGTTTATATATCAGTGTCATTCTGGTGAGATTTTGTGTAAAAACAGGGTCCACCTTGTGAATATACTCACCAAGATTTGAGGAATTCAGTTTCAGCAATACTACCCTCCTTTGCTTGCTGACATCATCTCTCCATTTGGACCTTTATCATCTCTCCATTCAGACGACCTCTGGGGTGGCAACTATGTCCTTCATGGACAGGGCCAGTTTGTGTGGAAGTCAAAATCACTCTGCTAACAATGACCATCAACCTATGTTCAATAAGAGTGCTTATGTTTTTTACATCGCTAGGCTTGTAAACACCCTAGGGCCATTAGGCTAGTAACCTCCTATGAACCTATGAAGCTATAAACCTATGCAGACCTCCTAACATCTTCCCTTTCATGGATTGAGAGTATTTTGATGCGTGCACATGCTTACACATCCATTTCATGCATTCCTCCTAACCTCTTCTCTCCAACATGTTCTGCTGATGTCATCCACTACAAGTTGACCTGCAGTCTTGTAAAAGTCTGACTTGTGCTGAGACACTTGCATACAGTACTAAGTTCTGTATTCTGCGTACTTGGATAAGTAGGGGTTCTATTCTCATTGCAGTTAACTGGTGTGTGTGCATGCATGCATATGTGCTCTTGCTTGACATTACAGACAGTCTATTACACCAGCACGTGGAACACTGTTATTACCATATTTTCTGCAACAAATACTGCTGATGTGATCAGGTATAAACTGTTCTCTGAGACTTTCCAAGTCAGACTTGAGCTATGGTGCTTGCATTAAATACAAAATCCTGTAGTTTGTGTACTTTGAGAAGTAGGGGTTCTATTCTTACTCCAGTCAACTGGCTTTTGCTTGACATTAGAGAGAGTCTTTTATACCAACATTTGGAACACTGTCTTTACCATATTTCCCTAAATCGACATGGCTAATGTCATCAGCTATATCTAATTCATGGATATGCACTATTCCCACCAGGGCAAGGTCAGAGACTGGCCTGGGGGTCAGGGAGAAATCATCTCATCATATATGATATAGATTACTGTGACATGGCTTTCAGTTATCCACATACATCATGGCATGGTTTGTAGGCCCTATGTTTTCTTGGTGAGAAACTTCTATGGACTCTCCAGCTGCTGCATGTGTCTGGTGAGGTGCCTGCCAAAGAGAGTATTATACTGATGAGGTTCAAGTACAGTGCTGTCATACAATCCTAAGATCTAAATATGATGGCATGACTTATAATGTGAACATCATGGACTTTCAATGCCAGTGTGGACACTTGGTGGTCAAAGTTCAGATTGCTATCTATGTGTGTTCCCAGTGCTTGCATAACTGGATTACACCATAACTGGGCTGTGGCTGTTGTAAAGGCTGTAATTAGCATGAAATTCCACTTTTCAGAAGGACAAAATAAAGACACCTGTCTGCATTGATTTGTTGATCATGTGGCTTTGTCACCAATCATTTGTCTGTTTGCCCCTTCTGTAGTATGTTATCATCATTGGTGGGCTCAATGATTGCACCCAATCTGCAAGAATCAGCAAACTTGGTAAGCCAAAGGCTATATACTTTAACCTGAATTGTCGAGAAATATATTAGAAACAGGAAAGGGCCAAGCCTTTTACACCCTGCAAGCTAGGAGTTATTATTAACTCCCCAAGTGATGAAGACATACTACAAAAAGTCCTCAATGAAACCAATGACTGGTGTTGAAACCATGGCCTTAAGCTTAATGCCAAAAGATGCATCATTATCCCCTTTGGGAAAAACTCAGTTCTCACTAATTACCACATCGATGGGCTCCCACTGAACACTAAAGGCATTATAAGAGATCTGGGGACACAGGTTGACAGCAACCTCTCCATTGAACACCACATTGCCACTGTGGTCAGAAAGTCCTTCTATGTGGCACATCTCATTACCAAGGGTTTTGCATCCAGGAAGAAAGAGGTCATCATTTCTCTTTACTCTTCCCTCATTAAACCAATCAGACAGTAGAATGCCCTATTTAGCATGTACATCACTAGACACCTGCAACAGCTGGAGAGGCCACAAAAGTAGCTCAAAAAGAGGATCCTAGGTCTTAAACATATGTCCTACATGGACAGACCCAAAAAACTCCAGCTATTCTCTGTCTCATATCATCTACTAAGAGGTGATCTCTGCTTGACTTACAAAGCCATGTCTGACCCAGCTCTGTTAGAAATGCTACACCTAAAGAAACCCCAATCCCTCCTCACCACACACTCCAGAGACCTCAACCTCATTGCCACAATCAACAGAACATGCTGGAGGGACAGGTTCATAACCCAGAGATTGCCTATGCTCTGGAACAGATTTTCCATACATGTCAAGCAGAGTATCTCACTAGCCCTCTTCAAGAGAAATCTTGATGAGTGGATGGGAAATAGAAAGTTCACCCCGGGGATCACTCCAGTGGTTCTACTTGATAGAGGCACTGGGAACTAATGACTGGTGGCACAATGCCAGGGCACTTTTATGGGCTAGGCTTGTAAAGGCCCCAGGGCCATTAGCCTAGTACACACCTATGAACCTATGAACCTATAAGTACAGATCCCTGTAGTATGCCAAAGCTGCATACCTCTCAACTGATCAGAATTTCTCAGAATGTTCAGAATTTTGCCTCATATTTTTATCTGGTTTTCATAAAATTGTGGTTTTCTGGCAAATTAGTGACAAACCATTAAAGACTGAAGTTAGAAAATAATGACCAAAATTGGAGTTTCAGACATCATACCCATCAGAAAATGCATGCTAATACAAAACCTGTTATTCTATCAACTTTCTAAGTTTGCAAGAGCAATATTTAAAACTAGTCCCTATTTTTGGGTCTTTGTCCCATTTTTATTTATGGCTTTGTCCAGATTTCTTGCTGTAAGAGTTTGAGAGGTATGTGTGAATGGTGACAGCTCTACTGTTACAGGTCAATTCACCAACTTTCACAGTATGTGTTCTGTCGGTGAGCCAATTAATTACCCATCTAGCAATGTAAGGGTTTATCCCCAGCTGGGAGAGTTTCTTAATAATACCTGAGTGGGGGATTGTGTCAAAACCCTAGGCCAGATCAAGATAGGCAGTATGCACTATCATACCTTCATCCAGGCCTATCACACAGAATCAATGGGCTGTGACAACATCACAGATAACCTATGGCATGACCCAACACATACACCTTCCTGATATGTTTGAATACACATGTTAACATAATATCCACATAGGCTTTGTTCCTGCAGAAGGCTGTACATCAACATGCATCCATCTGAGTTGGGGAGGTCACCGCCTGATGCATGCATGCATAGACACATCCTGACTCTCCTCAACTGTGAGGTAGACCAACATGTCATCATGGACCTTTTCGAAATAGACACTAGTAATGTCCCAGCTGTGTGCAACAGACCTGTGTGAGTTGTTAATGCTACATCATGTCTGTTACATCTGATAGATGTCCTCAAAGAGGTCATCAAGGGCATGCACAATGACAGCACTATCATCTTGTTGAACTTGACCAGGCCAAGGCATTTGACACAAATCCACACTGAAGTATTCAATCGAGACTGTCAGATGGGGCCATATGCAGCTATATCACCAATTGTGTAGACCAGTGGATCACATATGTGGCATCTATATATGTTGACATGTGTGAAGTGACCTATATCTCAGGCCCAATGATTAGGTCTGTACATCAGAGTTGTCTGATAGCCCTTTCCTATCCATTATTTAAGTGATAGACCTTACAGATGGCATACACATTCTGTGTCCAAACCATATCTCTCAACTGTACAGATTTTTACAGAATGTCCAGATTTTGGCTTCATAGTTTTGGTCCAGTTTTCATAAAATTGTGGTTTTCCAGAAAATTAGTTTTAAATCATTAATGATTGAAGTTAAAAAATAATGACAGACAATTGAGTTTCAGACTTCATATCCTTCAGAAAATTCATGATAACGCAAAACCTGTTATTCTGTCAACTGTCTAAGTTTGTAAGAACAACATTTAAAAAATTGTCCCTATTTTTGGGCCTTTGTCCCACTTTAATTTATGGCTTTGTCCAGATTTTTTGCTCTAAGAGGTTGAAAGGTATCATCCAAACAGGTGCCTGAAGAAATACAGATTATGGGCAATCACTGACTCCAGCTGTGGTATTAGTATAATACAGACAGTATCAACAGACACCAAAGATTGCTGCCAAAGATATGACAACACTTGCAATGACAAGAAAACATGCAGGGATTTGTTACTTCAGGAAAACAAACACACACTACCCAAGTATAATAGGAACATCACACCCTATAATTAGACCAGTAGGTAGGTGACTTCTGTCCTGGAGTAGATGTGAACTGGAACCTCCAAAACCATGTGCTCACAGTGCTGACAACTTCTTTGTAACACAAGTACTGAGTATGTCAGAGGCCATAATACCTCCATAATTCCCAGCCTTCATCACACCAATAACACTACAATTCACCCTTTTTCATGTACCTCCCTAGACATCTTCCACTGATGCATGAGTGAAGTGTACCACCTTTGTCAAAGTGAGCTGTCATCCAACTTATTGGCTATACCTAGGTATGCTTTTTGTGCTATAAGCATTACTGTATGATGGTGTGGGACCCCCGTTACAATAAATGCATGTATGATACCTATTATGGTGATGCACACAGTATGCACATAAGTGTTTGACAACACTAATGGCATGGTTAACATTTGTGACAGTGTGCATTGCATGCTCTCTCTCTCTCTCTCTATATATATATATATATATATATATATGTATATATATATATATATATCTGTAAAGCAAACTTCATTCAAGATGAGTAAATGATGACACGTGGAACATTGTAGCTTAAGCTTTCTTTCTTTATTGTAGAAGAACTTCATCAGAATAAGTTATTAAATACCTGAATGAAAATAAATACTGAGCAGGAGCCATAAAATGCAGCATAGACATCATTAACATGAATGTCCAATCACATAAAGTTAGTGCAGAGTGTACTCAAATCAAATAAGCAGAGAAAATAGCCAATGAAACCATATACAATATAGTCCAATTAAGTAATAGTAGTGTAAGCTGTAATCAAATCAAGTGTTTAGTATAAGCATCCAATCATCAGTAGTCAGGAAATACATGCACCCAATAGGAGCTAATGCAATTATTATCCAATGCTGAGATAGCAAATCGTGCATCTAGCTAATAAGAAGCTGTTGAACCATATGCTATCCAATCAGAACATACACATAAAACATTGCCGTAAATGTAGAAAGTATTTTACAAAGCAGTGAAGCAATAAACAGATGTGGTAACATTTGAGATAAACAGAAAAAAATAAATAAACATAAGTAAAGAGAACACTATGTGAATCCTGTCATAAGGAAAAAAAAAACAGCCTCTAGTACTTTGTCAATACACCGTAATGAAACGGAAGATAAACATCAATGCTTCACAAATGAAATATGTTACGAAAACATTAAAAATAAAAAAAATAAAAATAATAAGAATTAAATAATAAAAAAATAAAAAAAACACAAAGAAGTCATCCAATAAAACTGTGTTAAAGGAAAACAATGGGATATCAAATTAAAAAGCTCTACCTGCTGTCTCCTTAAGTCCCTGTTATGTGCTACAGCCAAAAAAAAAATAACTGCAGCTTTAAAATAAAATCGTCAAAAGTGTTTTACAGCTTAGGTTTCCTAACTTTCCATACTATTTCACTTCCCTGTTTAAAACCAAAATGAAAACCGTCTAGCCATCTCTTATATAATGATGTCACATCTGCCATAGCTCTTCTTGTAGATCCCGGGACATTTCCTCCCCCAAAGTGACGTGAACACTGCCTAATTTACATGCTGTATTGAAGCCCCCATGATCCTCCCACATTGTGATGTCATCGCTGCCTTGCCCAGCCCACTGTTACCCTATTAAAATGCATTAGCTGGTGTGTGGAACTTCTTTTCAGTTGAGGTGAATCCTGTCGTCTCCATTTCGTGCGAAGGAATTCCTAACAGTTTATACTGCTTGCATCTTCATCAGCGTTTCGCTAATTCATAGGTAAGGTAAGTCTATTTTGTGTATGAAAAGGTAATTTTAATGTCCATGCGTTCGTTGCCCTGATAGTTATTTTTCTGTTTTTAAAGTGAACATTGGTAGCGTTAGTGTTTGTACGGGTGGCACGTGCTTTTAATTTTTAATAGTTCTACCGAGTTAAGCATTTCAGCTGTTTTTTATTTGTGTGTTTGGTTTTGTTTGTCTCTCCTTGATTTTGCAGGATGTTCTGGTTTCTGTCATGTTTTTATACTGTTCATTTATGCTTATTATTCAGAAAGTGCCTGTTGCTCTGTGTTTAAGTAGCAATGCTTTAATGACCATCTGGTAAGACTGGTAATCTTAGCTGAGATTGTAAAATGCAAGTACATTGCAATAAGCATACTGTTAAAGAATTGCCAACATTGAAAGCCTTTCTGTTGCCACGCAGAGAATACTTACGTAACTAGATAACATATAAGCCTGGGGTATTGAAATGAATATGACAGTCTTTGTACTTAAATACAGGATTACATTATTTTAACAGCTCATTACAGGATTTATCTGCAAACTAAACAGAATGCCAATCTATATTCATGTGTGGTCCATATCCTGTGCAGTAATCCCTTAAGCAGTGTATTGTGAGCTTGTTTCCTGTTTGCTTTTCATTTCTTACTGTGATTGTTTTCCCATTGAAACAAGTAGATAGTTGTTGACAGGCAGCAGATTTTTTTTTTTGGATAAGGAGCATTTCTACAAGTGGGGGTATCACAGAGATTGCTAGTTTCAGCACATTACTTGGTTTGGTTACTTGGTAGTTTAATAAAGCTGAATATAAGTATAATTAGAACTGGAGTACAAGGAGAAGTGGTTTGAGTTTAGGGCTGCTTGTTCTCCTTAGACATGATTTTGACTAGTCTTGTGATGGAAATGTTACAAATTGGGCAGTATTGTCTATTGGTGCATGCATTTTGTTTCAATGTTTTCAGGAATGTTTTCAACAAAATTAAAACTGGACTGCATTGTACAAGCACTATATATATAACGTGTGTTTCTTGTCTGTCTGTCTGCCTGTCTGGACAGCCATCTAGTTGCTGAATATTTGAACTTTATTAAAATCTTTATTTTTGTGAGGGAACTACAGAGAATTTATTTTAATTATGTGAAGTCTATGCAGTTCTGTTTTTTATATATGCACTTTTTACCATTTAGTGAGCATAGGCATGATTTATGTAAGTAGGGAAGCCCCTAAGGAGTGGGATGCATGCCGGTTCTCTGAGGCTGTTCATCTATATTGGTAGTCTGACTGTACTTGTGATGGAATTCAGAACTGGGCAGCATTGTCATTATTGGTGCATGCATTTAGTTTCACTGCTTTCAGCAAAAAGGTTCAAAACAGTAATTTTAAAACACACAGTACAAATGTACTCCATATTACAAGGAATGTAAATGTATACAGTACAGAGGAGTATTCAAGAACTTGTTATTTATTCCTGTGAAACGCAGCTGTGATTTAAAATTAGCACAAACCTAAATTTACGTTTACACTGCCAATGGCTACATGTACTATCTTTGAAAGTTGGTTTCGTTGCTGTTTCAAAGTCCAGATTCTGATTGCAATAAAGTTCAAAGTGTGTGTTTCAGACTGCAAGCAAGGGTGCAAGTGTGTTACTGCAAGCAAGGGTGCAAGTGTGTGTATGTGACCGCAAGCAAGGGTGCAAGTGTGTGACTGCAAGCAACGGGGCAAGTGTGTGTGTGTGTGACTGCAAGCAAGGGGGCAAGTGTGTGTGTGTGACTGCAAGCAGGGAGACAAGTGTGTGTGTGTGACAGCAAGCAAGGGGGCAAGTGTGTGTGTGTGTGTGTGACTGCAAGCAAGGGGGCAAGTGTGTGTGTGTGTGTGTGTGTGTGTGTGTGTGTGTGTGTGTGTGACTGCAAGCAAGAGGGCAAGTGTGTGTGTGTGTGACTGCAAGCAAGGGGGCAAGTGTGTGTTTGTGTGTGTGTGTGTGTGTGTGTGTGTGTGTGTGTGTGTGTGTGTGTGTGTGTGTGTGTGTGTGACTGCAAGCAAGGGGGCAAGTATGTGTGTGTGCATGTGTGTGTGTGACTGCAAGCAAGGGGGCAAGTGTGTGTGTGTGTGTGTGTGTGTGTGTGTGTGTGTGTGTGACTGCAAGCAAGGGGGCAAGTGGTGTGTGTGTGTGTGACTGCAAGCAAGAGGGCACGTGTGTGCGTGTGACTGCAAGCAAGGGGGAAAGTGTGTGTGTGAGACTGCAAGCAAGGGTGAAATGTTGGCTCTTTCGGTATTTATTGTGCTGTGAAGTTCTGAAACTGCTGAACCAGGAGATTTTGCAATGAGCTGACTCAAGTGAGTGACTGGTGAGTGAATGAGAGTGACCGATGCTGACTGAGGGTGGGAGAGTCCAGTGAGTGACTGAGGGTGGGTGAGGCCAGTGAGTGACTGAGGGTGGGTGAGTCCAGTGAGTATGTGTTGGTGACTGAGTGGGTGAAGTGGGTGGGTGCAGTACACTGCACAAAAGCACATTTCCTGGCTATAAAAATCGTGTATGAACAAATTGTGTACAAAAACAGACAATATACAAACTACAATTCAAAGTTGTTTCAGGACCACCCAACAGATATCACTGACATATCTCTTTCTTTCTTTCTTTAAATGGAGGGTTGTGCACTGGAAAAAAACTCAAGGTAGAGATTTCATAACACGGTGTCGTACAGGTGCATTATGATTAGCAAGTATTACAGTTGCATGGAATCATGTTTGGAAATCTGAATACATGTATGTATGCCATGGCCCTGTCAGCCCAAGGCTGAAGTTTCTACATCAGTTGCAAGAGTGAAATTTCTTTGATGGTTTGAGAACAGTGGCAAAGTGACATTTTCAAGGGCATGGTAACTGAAATGGCCAGCATGTTCACATTGTGGGACCATTGCTTTTGCCTAGCAGTATTTAGAATGCAAAATCTGTAGTACTACAGTCTTGCCACATTAAGAGATTTTGCGTTAACAGTACTTCAGTCTCACTGCACAATTGTCTGCATTCTCAACCTACATTTGCCTATTACCATAATTGGTGCAAAGGACATGTAAGTGTACGCCTAGATTGGTCTTCTACGTGTGGCCTGTAATTCTTATGTTAAGTTTTAGTTCTGTTTTGTTGCAGTCCACCTTCCCATAACAATTACATTGTGTATTCTGGGTTGTCTGGAAGATCACTGGCTTATATTTCTGTAACTGCATTCTATGTGATCATGCTATGCCTTCTGGACAGCTGATCTACTTACATTCCCTCTTTTGTAATGTGATTCCATGCCTTCTGATATATATAGTTATAGCTTACTTTGCCCATTACCAAACTGAAACACTGTCAATGGTGTCTTCAGTGAGGGTGATTTTTTCGGCCAGCCTGCTATATATATGGACGTATACATGCATGTGATATTGGGAACACTGAACACAGGTATTTTTTCTGCATTGGACAATTCTCATGCATTTCTTTATGCTCTTTATTCTCTCCCACATAGTAACAGTACTCATGGCAGGGCACAAAGTATTGCAAGACAGGGATATCAATTTGAGCCCAGGTATCAACCTGGAGAGGCAAGGAAGCAGCGCCGTTCATGCAACTGTGGTGAGAATGAACAGCCTTCTCCGGACCCTGATTACAGCAGTCTGTCAAGTATGACATGGTGCTTATGTGGCAAATGCACAATGATGACCACGTCGCACGAATACCTATGTTGTGTGTCTTCCCCACGAGCAATTGAAAAATGGGCAGAAATAACTTCAGCATCAGATCACACTGCATGCATAACTGTGCATCCACAGTTTGACTCGGCATGCCTTTATACACACGTTTTAAAAACTATATTCAGGCTTCTGTGTCGTCGTAGAGGGTGTTACCAACCACCGCAGTGGACAAACAAGTACGTTGTCTGTGTGTCTATGTGTGTCTGACCACAGGAATAGTCTGTATTTCAGGTTATACCGGGTTGTGGCGTACCGTGCATACGTGTTGTGGGTGCATAACAATCGAAGGCTGGGGTTTGGAAATCGAATGGTGCTTCCCACTTGTGTAGTGTCGCGAATTCAAGCACAGTTTCCGTGTGAAGATGAGTCATACACAGGATTTAAACCTTTTGAGGGACTATGGATTTTTTCAAAACACTGACATGTCGATTCAAGTCTTATTACTATAGCTATGCATTGTTGGTCACAATTGACAAAAAGGCTTTTACTTTTCAAATCCTGTATACCCTACCTGATTTTGAAATTTGTGTATTAATAAAGTGTGTGAATCATTATGACTTGGATACTTAATGTTTCATGTATGCATCTGTCAACCATCTCCTTAAATTAACAGTGCTCTGAGAGCAGAGTACGTACTTACAGCCCTTTTCAATGTTGTATATCATCATGGTGATTTCATCTTTTTACAGCAATATTTGCACAACTTGAAATCCTTGGCGAGTGTCCACCAGTGCAAATGCTGCCATCCTTGCCACCATGCAGACAAAATAAATGTATTTCATCCTCTAAGTGTTTTTTAATTCTGTACTGGTTCAGCCACACTGCCTATGCAAGACTAATGCATCCCTAAGGTTTTTGGCTGCGGCCAAGTTACCATATGATCACTATATGCCAAGCTTCTTGATTTCATTTATTTGTAGCACAAAGTGTTTTTGTGGTAAGGGGAGAAATTCACCTCAATTAAAACTCCTTTAACATTGCTCATGTCGAAAAGTAGATTTTTACAGTGCCCTGGTTTGAATCAGAGGCGACTTCCATGTGTCGTGTAAAGGCTGGAAGCAAGGATAAACTTTGATCGCAGAGAAAATAAGGTGGATGAAAGTGACACTGACAAATGTATTTCATGACTGTCACATTAAGGCAGCCATTATTAAAGTTGGATATTTCATTTAACATCGATTTGAACCGTTGTAGTCTTACAGGTTGTACCAATATCATGCAGTGTAACCAGTTTACCATGAATTAGTTGTGTGATTCCTGTATGAATTGATATAGTACTTTCTATTTTTATTAGGTGATCCTCAAAATGCCATCCTGCTTTGCAATCAACTGTAGTGTGCACCAAGACAATCTGCCACAGGGGGTATCATTCCATCAGTTTCCAAGTGACATCAACCTGTGTAGACAGCGGGTGATTAACTGTGGTAAAGATGTTGGTAGCATAGCGAAGTTTGTTAAGGAAGTGTTGAGTAGTGCAAAGCCACGACATTTCCTCTGCTCCAAAAACTTTGAGCAGAGCCAGTTTCACCTGGACTACCAGCAACAGCTACTTCCTGATGAAATGAAGCCCAAGTGACCAATTCGGAGATTAATAAAAGGGGCAGTACCATCAATATTCTCTCTTTCGACCAGAAAGACACGGACATTTTCAGTACATCAGTTGCAGCAGAAACAGCAGCAGAAGGTGAGAACATCAGTGGAGCACTGAACAGTTTAATCAGTCTTCTGTTATTTGCTTAGTGACATACTGCCACTGCATGAGTTTCCATTTGCAACAGTTAATGGATATACTTTTTCCATGCAGCTTATTGAAGACCTTCTGAGTACAAGGCAGCCTACATTGCAAGACCTTGTGACAGAGCAATGGTCTGTCCAACGCAAGGTGAGTGTAATTGTATTGCCTCTTCAGCATACAAATCATTAGTCACTACTCAGATGAATGTAATTTTAATGAGCCATACCTTTTGTATCTGTTGCAGAGTAATAATCATGTCCAGCTGCAGAATCAAAGGGATGCAGAGAATGATGCATTAAGACACATAGTGGAAGACTGAATGGAAGACTGTCAAGCGCGTCAAGAATCTGTGGAAGTAAGTTTTGATGAAAATCTAGAGTAATATGTGAGTCTGGATAAGCATTTAGTCTACTGGGTGTGCTATGGTTGCCTGAATAATAAAATCTAAATTAAAAATGTTTTATGGACTTCGTTATGAATCCCTTGAATATATTGACTCAGGATCACAGTGATCAAAATGCTTATGCTGTCATGGCAGAGATAATGTGTATATAGCTTACTTTGTCATTAGTCAAGCATTGACTGATTAACACTTGTTATGTGATTGTAGGTTCAACAAACTGATTTGTATGAAGAGGTAGTCGAAGGCACGGAAGTATACGCAATGGATTTGCAGTCAGAGTACAGTTGCATGCCAGACAAAGTTTCACCAAAAGAAAGGTAGCAGCATATGAATTCAAGTCAAGCTAATGGGCCTTCAAACAGTACCACGCACTATGATTGATGCAGCTGTACAGGTTCCAGAAGTAGGAGTCTCACCACTGATAAACCACGCATACTTTAAAAAATCCAAGGTTGTACAAACAGAACTGAGTGAGGCCAGACCAGAGCAGCACAGTTTCACTAATGCCAATCATCACCTGAGTGACAGTACATGTCACAATGAAAAGGATGAAACTTGCACTGAAGAGGCCACATGTAGATCCAGTGCATGCACCACTGTGGAGATGATAGATTGCAGTACTCCGGTCAAGCTACCAAAGGACGTCCATAACATGAGCATGCATAGCAGCTCCTCACTTTCTCAGTGGACAGATGATGTGGAAAAGGATCCAGACTGGTTGTACACATCTGACAACTTGTCTACATCAGAGATGGAAGACACGATGCTGGAAATGGACGAAGATGAGAAGATGGTAAGTGAATCAAAGTTCATTGTGTTTGAGTCCTGCCTGTATTGTGTGTTATTAAAACTGACCTGTCCACAATGCCACACACCAGCTGTAGAACTGAGGAAAGTGAAGTTGGGATCCTATGTTTCGATGACTGTATCATGCATTAGTGGACACGAAGTTCTGCATTGGGAAAGTCAACCATTAATCAGCCGAATACCAGCTGGCAATCTTCTACTGGCATCATCTGTACTTTTCAGTGGAAGTACATATGCACATATAGTGCAATTCATGGCTTATCTAGGACTTGAATTTATAAGTGAAACCCCATTCTATTCTATTCAACGAGAGTATTTATTCCCAGTTTTGCAGCATACTTGGACACAGCATCAGACTCGATTGCTAGAAGATGCAATGGGTAAGGAAGTAAGGTTAGCTGGAGATGGGCAGTGTGATAGTCCAGGTTATTCTGCTAAGTACTGCTGCTATAGCATGATGGACCTGGATTCTGGATTAATTGTCAATTTCTGTCTGGAGCAGGTCTGCAGAGGTATATCCTCGGTGACACTGGAGAAGAAAGCTTTTAAGAAGTGCATGAAAAACTTGCAGGATAAAAATGTTAATGTAAGCCTTGTGGCGACAGACAGACATCCTGGGATAAAGTTATTGATGCACACAGAATTTCCAAATGTGGATCATCAGTTTGATGTGTGGCATATGACAAAAAATTTGACTAAGAAAATTACTGAAGCTGGGAAAAGGAGAGGCAAGCAAGACTTACTGTAGTGGTGCCACAGTATTTCAAATCACCTGTGGTGGTGTGCTGAAACATGTGAAGGGGATGAAGTAGTACTAGAGGAGAAATGGTTGTCATTGCTCTACCATGTAACCGACCAACACAGTTGGGATGGTGGAAAGAAGGTTTCCTGTTGTGGTCATGAAATGTCACTCATCGATGGAGATGAGACAAAGTGGCTGGAAGAAGATGATGCCTGTCACAGTGCATTGAAGAGAATTGTTGCAAACAAATTTCTCCTTAAAGATTTGAAGCACATCACCAAATTCTGCCACACTGGTGATCTCGAGGTGTTCCATGCATTACTATGCAAATATTGCCCCAAGTTTGAGCACTTTAGTTTTGCAGGAATGAAAGCAAGAATCATACCTGCCATCCTAGATCATAATGAGAACCTTCATCGTGATCAAGCAGTGGTGAGATTCCCTACAAAGAAGTCGGCTGCAAAGGGAGAGCTAAGGTATCATGTGGTGTACCCGAAAGCAAAACAGGAATGGGTAGCCAAACCAATATTTGACAAAAGAAAGTTTGACTACATATATGACCTGATGTTGGAAGTTATAAAATCTAAGTGAGGCATCTTGGAAACACAACCCATGTCTATACCTGACATACCAAAGAATATTGCTAGATGTGAACATCCTGAGAAGACTATGGTGATTGCTAAACATATTTCACGATTTGGTGACTGTAGTAAACATCCAGGTTGAGACAGCACATTTACTACTGTGGACTGGGTAAGTTAAATTGTGCAATTTTTTCTTTTAACCTAATTTGAACTCATAATATCCCCAGCTATTGATGGTAATAGGTGATACAACCCCTATACCCTAAATAGCTCACTACAGTTAAAGTAAATTAACTGTTTTATGTGGTTCGAAGCACTGCTACAATATGCAAGATCACCCCTGATTGACCAGTTAAAAGTGACACCCATTGGGATGCACCCTGGGATTCTGTACAGCTTCAGAGATCTTACTGGAACTGGCCCACTGGTGGGGCATACCTCTGTTCACCTTTTCCAACAGGCAACTTGGCTGGCATTGCAGCCAGACAAGAGTCAAAGCCAGTGATAAGCGATGCAATCTCCACCTCTTGGCAGCAGAAATGTCTGCATGCTTTACCACCCTTCCCATTATTTCCAGATGTGCAGCTGAAAATTAAGCCGGACAAAGCATGCATCTTTATGTTGACTACTGGCCAAGACAGCACTGGTTCCCTCCCTTTGGTCAATCACGCCAAGTTACCACACTCAGTGGACCAACTAAACACTGGAGTGATCAGAGATGAACAAGGAAATCTTGCCTATCGAAGAGGAAAAGATTTTCCATAAGTTTCCATTAGTTTTACAAGGTTTTTTCGAGCCCCACGAAAGTGACATCCATCTAATCCTGTCTTGTGTATTAACAAATACAGACAGGTGCATAATAAGCTATAAAAGAACATTTTTCGATATCTCTGCTTGCCACACCCTGGATGCACAGCTATCATACAGACTACCTTCAAAACCTTCAGGAAAGGGGTTCTCCATCTAAAGACCCCATATGAAATGGACACTTACATGGGTTCTTTAACTAGAAGTATAAAATACTCAACAGAGCCCCCTTTGACCCAGATGTTTACACATGAAGCAATGACATTTGATGGGCTGTAACCTCAGACTGGAGGGTCACCCATGTAGTTGATGTAATGCTTTCGCTCAGGACCAAACCATCCTTCATGGCATTGCTGATTGACCTATTCCTGAACCAGGCCATACACCGACCCACTTTTTTTCCACTAAATTGCACGGTGATAGGAACAGTTATCCATACTCTGAATGTTCAGACTAATTGCATTTTATGCCCATAACAGAGTGTAAAACAGTTGAGGATTATGTCTCTCTGCACCCCCTGGCTGTGTGGAAAATAGCAGTCATACTGCACATTTCAGCCTATTTTTTCCAAGGTAATTACATTTGGCTATGTGTACCATGGAAACGCATTGCATGGAAGTATTACAGCTCACTACAGAAGAGCGATGGCCTCTTCAGGAGACTTAAGGAATGTGACACCAATGATATCATTGAAGTAGCTAGTTGCTCCTTAGTTCAGACTTTTATGTAAAAAATGAAAGCTGGACAAAACCACAATGGTCAGAGCCAGATTGGACCGGGCTGTCCTCCACGGCTTCCTAGGGAAACATCTAGCAGACCAGAGACTTCATGGTGAGCTGCGGCAGGCAACCATGTGGAATAGTACAACAATGGAATTGGAGGACATCAAAGTTGTGTGAATTGTTACCAGAAAGATGTCCATGTCTTCCATGTTGCAGTATTCCTTCACACCCTCCCCATCCTGTGATTGTGTACTTGCTCCATTGTGTGCGGCAGTGGACGGACTATGCCTTGTGTAGGCCTGGCTCCTAATGGTGATTCTGTTATTAGGGCTGGCGTGTGTGTGGACATCAATTTTAGAGCTAGACAAAGTGCAGAGGCACGTAGTACGTAAACATTGGATAACTAAGAAGTGATGTTTGGTTACAATTTGATTCATGCAACAATGACTTTGTCTCTTGTGTTCAATACAATGTCTAACATGGTGCTACGATGAATTCATGTGATGTGAAATGGAGTCTACAAATGTGTTATGCATGGTTTGTGATATGTAATGCTAACAGTTTTCCTGACTTGATGAATAGAGTTTAACCGGATGACTAGTTCTTGTGTTGGTAATGGATGGAATCGATAAGCTATGTAAGGTAGAATTGTATTAATGCCAGTGTATGGACTTGGCTATTACATGCAGTCACTGTAAATGTATATTTTTGGCTTGAACTGTGAACTGTATGATTACAGTCCTGCACATTCTGCCCTTGGAAAGTGCTACGTTCAATGGAATAACAATCCTTTCATGAAATAGTGAAGCATTCATGTATGGAGTAGCACTGAGGGAGAAGGCAGTAAATTAAGGCATAGTCATTTGTAACAAGTTGGTCTGGTTGATGAAACACATGTAAATAAAAACCTGTTTCATCTTGTCGGTCATTTGGGAACAAGTAGCTAAGCATGCAAGTTGGCAATTTTGAGGTAGATGGTGCTCCCGCTGTTGAACAGTTGAGTATCGGACAAATGCTAATATTTATAGAATATCCGTACTGGTATTGTGAAGTGATACTATATCTTTCTGAAATAGTGACTTGTATGTGTGCTGTTAGAATTAATTAAAATAACAAAGGTCAATCAATTGGCATAAGTTCTTGTGTGAGATCTGTCATGCTGTGCAGATGTAGACCAAGAGACCACTACTCTTGTAGAATGTCTTGTATTAGCCCTGATTTGCAGTAGGGGTTGTGTGAATGATGGAGCGGTATGAAGTTGTGTATGATTCCTTTTTATTTTTCGGCAGCTGGAGCTTATACAGTGTGTCTAGTAAGGACTGGTCCTCTGTGGATAAATGTCGGCATGTAGAGTAATTTGCTGGGCAAGTATTGCATGTATCTGAAAAAGCCTGTTAGATGCAGGGGTGTAATGATAGTGGTGATGTGAGTGGATCAGGCTGTAGATGCAGGGGTGTAATGCTAGGGGTAATGGAAGTGGATCAGGCTGTAGATGGAAGTATTGTGGCATGAGTGGACCTCTGTGATGCTGGCTACCTTGACGAGGTACAGAGGCTTTTCACAATAGTGCTGTGGGAATTGCCACTTTTGCACATTGTAAACCAAAAGCCAGCTTATCTGTATGTCCTTTATGATGGATCATTTGACTTCTGGTACATTTTGCAAAACTAAATGGTATTTGCTTACTGTAGATTTGTAAGGTCCATAAAAATCATAACTGTTTCACAGATGTCAGATCTTCATTATGCTGCAGTCTTAATGTATACATGGGGTATATTTATAGAGATAAATGGATAGAGCGCATACTTTGTAAATGGAGATACTGTAATTAAAGCAAAATATGTAGTGAGACCATGCATAATAACAGGTGAAATTCTGAGTAAGCCAACATATGATGGAGTATGTGTAGTTGATTTGGGTTGTAATTGTAGATGTGGTTGGAAACACACAACTGCCCGTTGCTGGAACTGTGAAAGTCCAGCAAAAAAAGCAGTCTATAATCTCACTATTCTGAAGAACCCTACTGATTCTGAAGAGCCCTACTGATAAGTAACAAAGTACTGGCAGAAGTACAGTAACTGCTACAAAAAGTAAGAGCATAAATTTGCAATGACCATGCGTAAACATTAACTGCATGTTTTGGAAATAAGCCCATGTCTTGCACAATTAAACAGTACAACAAATTACAGGTGGTATGCACTACCATAATATTTTTTTTAAATATTGACTCCAAAAAGCAAGTGGGTGCTGTCATGCAAGTGTGAAATATTTCATGTTTATAGTGTACCATCTGTTAGCTATTTAAACAAACAGGAAGGGGAAATAAGTGGAAGATTGATGCTTTGCAAAGCAGTGATTATTGCCAGTGCTATGTAGCTTAGTTTTAAATTTGACAGGAGTAGTGCAACAAAAAAAGTCTCCCACTGTAAGGAGGGAAAGGCTGACAAGCAAACAGTACATTAGTCTGGTCACCTGCTGTGAGCTGTCAATCACATGCAGATAATGGGTCAAATTACCCTTGGCTCTTTGACAGCTAGGGAAGGTAGGTGTGAAGTGGGAGGGGAGATGCCTTGAAGAGCTAGATTTCAGCCTTCACAAAAAAAGCAACTTAGCATTTCTAAGATGAAAAGAGCTATAAAATGCACTTTTGAGTTTTGTTCTGTAGCATTTTCACTGCTTGTGTTTGAAGTGGTCATTGAAAAAGGATAACATTTTAACCAAAAGTAGGGGATTTTAAGACTGCAGTGAATGCCTGTTAAGTCAATGAAGTGACAGCAGCTGAAGGCAAAACGTGGCAGATCTGACAAATCAGACAAATAATGCATTCTGGGATACTTAGAGGCAGAGTAAACAGTCTGAATTTTTCCAATATGCCAGACCCCATGTGGTCAGAGTCAGAAATTGCATCTAAAAATATCTAAAAAGCTCAAAATAGTCTCAGAGTGCTGTTAAAATGAAGGAAACATCAAACCATGATGAAATTAATATGTTTTTTTGAGTCTGAGGGTGCGGTTGTCCTTTAAAATACAAAATCTAAATCAAAGTGTTAACTGGTTAAACAAGTACCACAGGCAATGCAGCAAGGATTCACAGTGCAGCAAATATTAAAAAGCAAAGTAGAAGCAACACATTTGCTAGCAAAAAAATCTCCAGTGTCACTGTAGCTATCGTAAGGCACACTTTAGATTTAAAGAATCGTTCAAGCCAGGAGCAGCATCTGCCTGTAAAAAGAGCTGCCATTTGAGTTCCTTAAAATCAAGGAGAGTATTAACATCTCCTAAAAAAGTTCCAACTGTTCAATAATAAGGAAAATAAACTTGGAGAAGGCAGTACATAGGGAGGCATGTTTTGCCAAAGCATTACTATGATCCGCAGCCCGAATAGCTCCATAATGTTTCTTGATACGGGCTGAAAGATTTTGGCTTGTTTTGCTGATATAGAAAGAGAAGCATGTAGCACAAATTCCTGCATACACAACATTTTTACTATTACAATCGAAATGATGTGCAAAATGGATAATAAAATCCATATGTTTAAAAGTGAACATCAAGCCTTGAAAAATGTATTGGCACGAAATACAGTTACCACAAGTAAACATTCCTGGTGGGTCAACAGAATTAATGATATGGTCTAAGAGAAAAGGAGCATCCCTGTTCTCAAAGGCAGAGTGGAACGATCTAGTTTTTTTGTAGGAAAACATTGGTGAGTTACCAAGAACAAAAGAAGTGGAGCTGCAGCATGCAATGATGTTCCAGTTAGAAGAAATAATCCCTCTAATGTCGCTCATATCATGACTGATAGGGACAGGAAAGCTAAGAGTTCTGTCAGTGGACAAGCTCTGACTGTTCGTGTTTGGGATGAATCCATGAAGTAAAATCAGTGAAAATTTAGTGTGATGAGCCATAGAAACTTCAGTAAAAACATTATCAATAAGAGATTGTGGGTAATTTCTCTGTATGAAAAGCTGAGAAAGAAAACCAGCTTCTGGTAGGAACAAGACTTCTACACTGACAATTTGGGACAGCCGTATAAACTGTCCTTTTACAACATTCTGCTTCATATAGAACAGGTGCTTACTAGTGAAGTCAAGGAAGTTATTCCTATAAGTTTTTTTATGGTGAATGTTGGATACTAAGCAGTTTTTAGTCACGTCTATAGAGATATTAACATCAAGAAATGAGACTGAGCTGCCACATCCAGACTCTACAAAAGTTAAAATCCCAGACTGTAATTCAAAGAATTAATGAAGTCCTGTAACAACTGTAAGGAAGCGGTCCACACAAAAAACACATTGTCGTTATGATGTCGGTAAAGCTTAGAAAATTCAAAACCAGGCAAATAAATTAGAGTCTCTGCCTCCCACACAGCTAGAACAAGGTTTGCATAAGTCAGGGCCATTTTAGACCCCATAGCTACACCCTTGATTTGTTGAAAGATTTTGTCATTGAAGTAAAAAAAGTTGTTACAAAGGACCAAATCAATTAGTTTATTAAGAGTAGATATTCTGCTAGTGGAACAGTGTGCATATTTGTTTAAGTACAAAGAAACATTTGCTCTGCCCTCTTTATGTGGTAAGTTCATATATAGAGACACTACATCCAATGTCACAAACATGCATTTAGAGACATCTAAATCCACAGCAAATAATTTGTTAAGAAAACCCGAAGAGTCTCGGATGTAAAACTGCATTTTCTGCACAATAGGGTTGAGCACAAAGTCAATGAATTCAGAAATGCTCTCTGTTTTAGTATGCTTACTGGAAATGATGTGGCGGGATGAAGGATTTGTTTAATTTTTATGTATTTTTGGGATACCAAAACACTTTCTAAGGCTGGGATTAAAAACCAGTAAAAAATTGTATTCTTCCAGGGAATTGCCATGCACACAAATCAACTAGCCTGTATTGCTCATAATGACACATATACGTATAGCAGTGTCCCTCCTAACACCTCCAGCAGATGTTACAGTGGCAGGATAGGGTGCATCATTAGCCTCATAGATTGTAGATGAATCATAATAGTTGTACAAGCATGTTTGTACAGAATTATCACTGATCACTCTAAGTCCCATGTCATGTCAGAGGCATGGGATTACTGGTGGTATTATTCTGATCTTGTCCATGATTGTGGTTGCTTCTTTTAATGTTGTCCATGACCCTTTACCTGTGTCAAACATGCTGGAGACTTCTGCTGAAATTACAATTATATTCAGGCAAATCAGTTTTCACAGCTTCGTAATATGCACCCTACTCCAGTTGTAGGTCAGATCCCTGATAGATGTCTTCAAAATTATTCATTTAAGGATGATTATCTCACACAGACATCATCCCCACTGTTATGTCACATTGTGTGACAGTCACATAATACACATTTTCACTGTGCAGTCCCTACTGTATCATATTAATACGTGACTGGTGTTGCTGCTACAATCATCTTCCATTGACATGCCCTCATCTGCTGTACATTAGGTTGTTTCATCTGTCCTCTTTCCCTGTGTTCATTTCTACAATTCATCTGTGTGTCCCTATTCAACACTTTCCGCGAGTGTTTATTTTACATGGCAGTCCATGTATCCTTACAGATCATTTACACTACTTCAGTACAGAATGCCAGGAATGGAATTTTCCAATACTCTGCACTGTAGATACACTGTTCTGTACTGTGTTTGGACCATAAACTTAACACTCATACCTCTCAACTGTCCAGATTTTAATAAAATATCCAGATGTGTTCATTATGAAATTTTTGGCTTACTACTGTGGATGATCTCAGGACTGATGTGACTCAATAATTACATAGATTTCAGTTTCAGACTTCAAATCCTTCAGAAAATGTATCATAAATGACCCCTTAGGTTTTCTAGCACATTTCTATAGGGAAAATATGTTACATATGTCCCTATTTCTGGGTCATTGTCCCTCCCCCCATTATGTTGGCCTTTCTCCAGGTGTCTTGCACTAAGAGATTGTGAGCTATCTGTGAAGCCCTTGTGATTATTATACCATTCTGTGCAAAACCACGGATCTTCATTGCTGTGATTTAACAGGAGTGCTATCCATGTTTGCTTATATGGTTTCTTGCCATGAAACTTTGCTTATTTATGTTTTAACTTGGTGTGTGGCATGAATACGCAACGAGTGCTGCTGGTCACCATGCATCACCACTCACACATGTAAACTCCATGTAGGCTTCGTGCGATGGCTACACAGAGTTTATTGAGTCCCAGGGCATATCTATAACAAACAAAAGTAACTAGCATGTATATTACAGTAACAAGCATTTGTTTCATTATTTTAATTTTGTATCAAAGAAAGTACAGCTAATTATTACATTTTAGAGCAACTTAAAAATGTACACTTCTGTATAAATTTAAGCAGATGAAATACGTTTTCTTAAAGTATATGGAGTACTGCTTGTAAATGATGCCTTAAGACTTTCTGAAGATATGTAATATATAATAATGCAACTGCCAACATTGTTTAATAAACCTGTTTCTGACAAAACAATGTATTACAAAACAAATGAATGGCAAAACATCTGTTGGAGTTTAGATAATTTCCCATCATATCAAGAGAGAATGTTCAAATACAGTGTAGTAAATTATTACTGTAACACAGATGGTGCTGAGCATGCAAATAACAATCTTCTAGTATTTTACGGAAACAGTGAACATTTTCATGGAAGAGCTATAGCAAATTATTAATTGCACAGCACTGAAGAATGTAACAATACACAAAGAAGCAGTAGATTCAAAAATATAATGAATCATATTTTATGTTATCTTGATCTTCTATGTAGTATAGTGTTAATTCCCTCACAAGATACTACCTCATAACTTCAAGCAACTAAATAATGAGGGCCTAGAATGTAAAACAGAAATGTCAAAAAACACACAAAAAAGCAAGAACTCAGACTATGCTTCTAGCAGGGTGAGAAGTCTCGCTACCCTCTGAATGCTGGATACAGGCCAAACACAACCCTGAACATATATATATATATATATATATATATATATATATATATATATATATATGGGATCTGGACACATGCTTGACTAGCATATGTCCGAATCACAAAACATCGAACACACATACACAAAAGTGCTTAACATCGATAAGCACTTCCGTGTATGTGTGCCTGTTTTGTAGATCGGACTACAGTGTGGGTAAGAGAAAATTCCCTTTTCCCCACTGTAGTGTGATCTTGGAGTGAGAATAATAAAGAAGGGGGGTGGGGGTGCAGGGGAGCAAAGCCCCCCTTCAGAAACATAGATTTTTTTTTTGAACTACACATACACGGAAACGCTTTTCGATGTTAAGCGCTTTCATGTATGTGTGTTCGATGTTTTGTGATTCGGACATATGCTAGTCAAGCATGTGTCCTCGACCCACACACAATATATATATATATATATATATATATATATATATATCACCAAAAAACTCTCAATAAAAGAAGAAATTAATAATATGCAATGAAAACTTCTCAAAACACTTTTAAAAATAAAGAAACTGAGAGCCAATAACTAGTGTTTTCATCCAGTTTAATGTGCTGGACTTCATCAGAATATTTAATGTATGTTTTAAATATTCTGATGAAGTCCAGCACATTAAACTGGATGAAAGCGCTAGTTATTGACTCTCAGTTTCTTTATTTTAAAAGTGTTTTGATAAGTTTTCATTGCATATATATATATATATATATATATATATATATATATATATATAGGTATATATATATATATATATATATATATATATATATATATATGTTATATATAGATTAGATATAGCTATATATATATATACATAGATTAGATATAGCTATATATAACATATGTTTGCTCGACAAATGTAGGGATGTGATTTAATATTAATGGTATGGATAAGCAAATGGTGAATATGTCGATTGTACTGAATGTTGCTGCATGTAAGTGGGGATGGGGGGGTGATAGCATGTTTGTGTGTGTATGCGTGTATGTGTTTGTGAGTTAAGGTCAGGGTCGAGGATGAGTTAAGGATGGGTGTCATGTGATTTTTGTGTGAGTTTGTATATTTTAGGGTAAGGTTTAGGTTACAGGACAGATGTAGTAGTGTTTGTGTATTTTTGTAAATGTTTGTGTGTCTGAGTCTGTCTTGTGTAGTGGCAGTGTTACAGTAAGGTTTTAATGATGTTAAGGTGTAGGGTTAGATGTGAGGAAGGGGCAGTGTTAGGGTCGGGGTTAACACCCATTACTAAGGTGGTGCAGGGGTCAGGCCCCTCTTTAGTAATGGATGCTAACCATAACCCTAATGCTAGCCCTTCTCCTAAGCCAAAACCTACACTTTGATGTCATTAATACTTTCCTATAGCACTGCCACTATTCAGACAAATGTGAGGCTAGTATTACGGGGGGGGGGGGGGTTAGTTTTAATATCAAGGAAGGAAATAGTTTTCATCTCTTGATATTATTGTTTTTGGTTTTGTTTGTGTTCGGTATTATATATGATAAAACTTATTTTGTCAGTGTTTTACATTCGACATTAGGGCAGTTGTGTCACAAACAATATACCCATAAAGATGGACTCCATGGTCATGAAAACACAATGAAAGAGAGAAATCTCCCAAAACAAAGGAATTATTGCTACCACACATTTAAAGGCTGCAGTGACAGTGAATTCCTAAGAAAATAGTTGTTGGCATTCTATTGTGCAGTGTCATGTGACGCAGGGACATGATGCTAGGGGAACAAAAACCTGATGACTTGTAGGGCAACCCCCTTACATTGTTTTTGTAATTGATTACTGGTGGGATTGTCTTACTTATATGATTTTGTCTTTCATCTGTGCCTTTCCTTTCTTAAGATCTAGTATGTGCCTCAATAAGATGGCTTTTAACTTCACCAACTTTTATTTAAGCTTAACTATACTTCATGTTGCTATGTTCATTTACTAAACCTGGGATTATTCAGATTTTTGGGGCCTCCAACCTTACTGTTGTATCCTGCTTATCTCAGTTCTGTATGACTAAAAACACTGTTTTCTTTAGGATAGAAGCTATAACTATTTTTGTGTGCTGCTGTCTTTTCCCCTCTGCATGTTTTAGCAAATATCCAATGGAGTGCACATGTAAAGTGTGCAATCTGATTCTGTCATGCCTTTCAGACAGCTATGTTTCACTTGAAAACAGAAGGCTCAGATCCCAGGACTTCAGCAGAAACTTAAATCACAGGTGTATGTCCTTCAGATATTCTCCCTTTTTCGCATTCACAGAGAAGTGAGTAGACAAATGTTTCAGCAGCTGACCCTCTTATACCCACATTGCAAGAGTCAGTCTTCCCAGCTGACCTTCTGATACTCTGGTTGTAAGTGTACAAGAGTCGATATCCACTGCTCCTCCTCTGATACTCAGGTTGCAAGAGTCACCTTCTCCAGCGGACTCTCTGATACCCACATTGCACAATTTACCCTCCCTTGTTTACCATCTGATACTCTGGTTGCAAGAGTCCAAGAGTTTCCCTCTTCAGCTGTCCTCCCAATACTCAGGTTGTAAAAGGCACTTCTCCAGCTAGCCCTCTAATACCTTTGTTATAAGATTCACCCTCCCTAGCTTACCCTCTGATATGCTGGTTGCAGGAGTTCAAAGCCACCCTCTCCATTGACCCATGATACCCAGGTTGCAAGATTCACCCTTTCCAGCTAGCCCTCTGATAAACAGGCTGCAAGTCTCATCTGACCCAGATGACCCCCCCCAGATACTTAGGCTGTAAGAGAAATCCAGATCAGTTGCAACACATACAGTCAGATCCCCTGCCCTCTGCACCATCAGGCTGGTTGTAGTGGCAGTACTAAGAAATCCAGCTTTCATAATATGTGGCAGTGCTGGTAAATTTATTTTCAGTGATTCTCTGCTTTGTGTTCTTTTCCAACTTCTAAACATACTGCAGTCAGACATGTTTTCATCTACAAACATTGCCTAAATTAAATTGCTGTTGCAAAAGCTAAGAATTGGTTAGGTGCTGAGATGCTGCCCTAATCATTTCCTTTGTCATCCTTAGCAAGGAGTGAATATTTCCTTGGCATTATGCCCTGAGCTGTTCTCACAGTTGTTAAATGATACTGCCAGTACCAATTACCTGTGGTCCCAAGAAAACTGATTATTCTGTACAATAACAGTTAATATACTATTTAAATTAGAAAATATTTTTCAATGTCTCTACAAGTATGCAAAGTAAGGCAGGAGCTGTCGATATCATGCTCTGTGGGCATGTTTAAGCTTAATGTTTGAATTGTGAGCAGCAACAAAATATAAAAGCCATTTTAGACATTTTCCTAAAGACATAACAGGATTTGTGTGTTTTGAAAAGAGTAGACCTCAGATAAATGCTACATAAAGGTAGAAACAACTAAGTAATTTTTATTTATACATTTATAGTAGTGACACTGAAATTATACTATCAGATAAGAAAAAGCTCTTAGTTTTTAACTGTCCTTTAAATTTGATCTAAAACTGCGGCACCAGGCTGAAAAAACATGAAGAATGTACTATACAGCCTGCTCTTATTTTGCCATAAATATTAACAGTACTGGCAGAACTTATATATGGTAACCCCCTTGAACTGCTTACATTTACCAGTGAACCATAGGATTTAATACAATTTCCACAGCAGCTGACTGGGGTGCTGCTAGAACTGGAAATTCATTTCTGTAAATTGTTTTACAAAGCTGTAAAGATGGAATAGCATATTCTTCAGTGTCTAAAAATACTACCTTTTTCTAACATTGATAGCTTTTTTGTCAGGCAAATCATATGATGTACTTTGTATTCCATTTTTATCTTTTTTAAATTAAATTACAAAATAGAAACAGTGAGTAAAGTGAAATGAAATGAACAACATGCCATGGAAAAGGATGATAAAACAATGATTGTGCAGACTCAGTCTGTGAACTGTGCTTTATAATATCCAAAAAAATTATTCTGTTGATCTGATTCATGTAAAGTAGTTTGGCATAGCCCCTCAATGCTCCGTTTTCTGCAACATAAAAGATCATCCGCCAAAGAAAAATTATTTGCCACAGCAAAATACATCTAATGGATAGCATATTAACTTCTCTCTATGAAGAGGCAGCTACTTTCATTATGATTATTAAAGGAGTGGCTTTCTTTTAGAAAGCAAATTCTTTCAGCATTTTATCATAAGCTCTGATAAGGGTAATAGCAGTAAATGTCAAGGGAAAAAACATGCACAGCTATTATGACAGAACATCTTTGGATTCAAAGCAGTTTTTATGTTGTCCTTCAGACCAACATCACATATGAAAGACTTTCTGAGAAACAATTTTATGTACAGTTATATATCTTTATTGCTAAGCAAGTGTTTAAATAAAATATCTCAAGAAAGAGGGTTATGGTTCAAAATATGGTTCAGTACAATGAAAAGCCTGAAGCAAAATAAATATTAATAAACTCCGTTTTAGGACCATAGTTAGAACAGAATGAATTAAATACAAGGATGCAGGCAGCACACTGTTGACTAAATTGTGCGGAGTGGTGTAAAATATCTTTATGTCAACAATGCTATTAACTTTGACAATGCAGTGGTGCAGCAGTAGTGTTGTTCCCTCATAGCAAGAGGTTGTCCAGTTTGATTCTCTTCTGGGGTGCCTTCTGTGTGTAGTCTACATGTCCTCCCTGCGTTCGTTTGGGCGTCCTCTGTGTGCTCCAGTTCCCTCCCATGTTACAAAGACATGCATCTGGAACATTTCTTCCTGGGCCTCTGCTGAAAATGTACTTCATTCCAAGTCGGATTTTCCCGGTAAATAAATAAATTTACAGTTTACTAAGACCATTCAGATAATTAGCAAGATTCAACAAAGCCTACATGGTATACTTACACTGTGTGCGTGTGGCACCATTTTGGAAACAGTAATCAGCGTGCATCACTGCTCAAACAAGGTAAACACTGTGGCAGGCTAGTTATAGCATAAGCAGCTGAACTGTATGCTAATCAACCAATCCAAGATGGAGGAGCTATTCAACAAGCTATAAAGCAATCATGTAGACCCAGTGCTGGTTTTCCCTGCAAATTCAAAAACCAATTGGAATACAGCCACAGAAAGGAGTCTACACAGAAACAAAATTAGAAGTTGCTGTTACTTTAATTCATTTGTATGCGCAGCAGGTTGAAGTCGATGCTGCTGCTGCTGCTAATAGACAAAGGTAAAGAAAGAGAAGAGTTTTCAGACACTGTTTAAGTTATCATAGCCAACACAATGAGGAAATTGTAGAGTGCTACAGGGTGGATAGAGATACACTGCAGGAACTCTGCAACCTCTGTTTTTCTCAACTCAGACCCAGGGCAACCGAGGGGAACCCATCCCAGTGGAGACGAAAGTATGTGTATTCACTTAGAAATTAGCTATAGGTACCTTTCATAGACCAGCAGGGGACATGCTGGGAGTGTCATGGGCATAAGCATACAGGATCCTCTATCATTTCCTGAATGCTATGCTCCAACATGCCAGCAACCACATATATTTTCCCTGTCCTCCTGAGGATAGGGATGCAAATATGCAAAAGTTCTACAGAGTAGCACATCACCCTAAATTACTGGGTACCATGGATTGTACATATAGAAATTAAGGCATCACCCAGGGAACAGGAAAGGTTCTACATAAATAGAAAGGGCTTCCACTCTATTAACTGCCAAGTCATATGTAATGTCAAGGGAATAATCTTGAACGTGTGTGCTGACAACCAAGGCAGTTACCACAACTCACATATCTGGCACACTTCCCAACTGTATCAGATGTTCCCTAGGGGGGGATATCCCACAGGGTCATTTTCTGGGGGATAGAGGTTGTGCACTAGAACTGTGGTTGATGACACCCATCAGAAATGTACACATGCCTGCTTGAAGAATGTCATAATGAGACATACTCTCAAACCAGAAATATCATAGAGCAGTCATGGTTACAGTGCCTAGATACATTGAGGGAGCCCTGCAGTACAATCCGTGGACATGTACTGAACTATTCACAGTATATGCTGTGCTACACAACATTATCCTGAGAAAACAGCTTCAGCAGGATCAGCTAGGGGAAGAAGGACACATCCCACCACCAATGCCAAGATCACCAGAGCCACACTCAAATGAAGAGTCAGAGGGGGAAGCACCAGCTACTGTTTGTGTAGGTAGATATAAGCATGCTCAATATGTCCTCATATTGGCTAACAGCTAACACATAGCACACACACTCACCACCTAAAGGCCTAAAGCCTTCCTCATCCGTGCATGCATACACTAGCAATGATGCCAAGCAAGTCTCGCAACCTTTACCTCCTCATGTATTGGCTGTGTACTGCTTGCATCAGACAGAGTCAGCCATAAACTAAAACTGTTGCAACTGATACATTTACAAGGTAAGTACTGAACCTGGAGTGTATTGTGTAATAATATGAATGAGTGGCATATCCTTGTATTTCATTACTTGGTATTGTAAACAAGTAAAAGGTGGGAGATTTCTACAGAAATTACCTTAACTTGTGACAGCAGAGACTTATATGACTGATATTTGCCCATTATTAAATTGTAGGCCTCAGGCATCAAAGATTCACACTGTCATATATCTCAAAAGTACTAATGATCATTGCATGCCCTCAGTTTAGCACCATAAGTTTGTACTGGAAAATAAATAAAGAGAGAAGTTAAAAAGTAATAGTGCAGTTTCAGACTTCACAACCTTCACAAGATCATTCACAATAAAGGTGGGAAATTTTTATGCTATCAACTTTCTAACTTTCTAAGGCCAATATAAGTCAAAGTTACACCTACAAGTTCATCATCACAAATGTAGATATACTTAGCACTAAGTCAGCTATGCACCCTGAGCATCGGACACAAAACTTATGTATCCCTGAAACCAAAAGATACAAAATGGGGATATGACACAGTTATCATCACTTGTATAAAGTGTTGCGGGGTGGGGGGCAGGAAGCCTAGGCTGACACAAAAGTTTGGTGAGTATGTGTGAGAAAGAAAGAGAAGCAGGTAGACATTTGGATAAATCAACAAATGGCCAGTGAGAATAAAGGGGTTTTAAACTGCAAGACTAAACCATGTAATTGTTGCATGTGTGTCTGTGGGGTCCTACAGGTGAAATTGGTGTGGGAGTGTCTGCATGAACACAGCCAAGCTCTGTGTTAGCTCCATGTCTTTGTATGTTGGACAGGTGTGAGCTGTGCATGATAGAGGTGGCAGTTCATCACTGTCATCCCCAACCATGTGAAATGGCTTTGCCAGAAGTTGCAATGGCACATCCAAGCTCACAGTCAGATGAACTGCTGCTACTTGAATATGACTAATGTCTGCTGGACAAGCTCCCTTCATGAGGATGCCCAGGACCATGAAACCAAGGTATGTCACATCTTAGTGTAGACAGCTCACCCACTGATAGAGCAGTGGAAGTACTGCTACTATAGAAGCGTGATTGGGCATGGCCACATTGGCTAACAGGAGATGATGTGACTGACTTATGCCCACTAGGATGCCACTCCCCTCGCAGTAGATGTTCCATCACAGACACTGCTTATTCCATGACAGACACCCCTCATTTCAAAGTATCAAATCATCTGATACATTGAATTGGCAACACGGTTGAGGCAGACATGCATGTCAGTCTGTGCCACATCTACATCCCTAAGTATTTCTCTGGTGCACCTACTGGAATGTATCAGTGCCTCCATGATGGTCCTAAACATATGTTGAGTGGCACAGAAAGAGACACCTGTTTCAGGTGGAGGAAGGACAGCAGTCCTCCTCTGAGCACCTCTAACAACCCTCCTGCATGACACCTTGCCCAAAGTTTGTCTACAGCCAGAGTCATCAGGCACTGAAGCAGTAACCAAACTTCCATAAGCAATGACCTTGCCCTCCACCTGTCCAATATCTGAGAGCTCATTGGAATGGACAAGTGCAGGTCTACTGGCTGTGTCTGATGGAATTGCAGGCGATCGCTGTCTGTCATTTTTAGTGTCAGATTCAACCAGTGCACCACCCCAACTGTACCTCTGTTTGGCCACCATCATCATCAGTGTCTGTTGATACATTGACATCAGATGGTAGAAGTCCCACACTTCCACTGTCAGGATCACCTGTTATAAAAAAGCAACAAACACAGGAACCTATTATCTAAACTGCTATGCTTCAATATATGTTAACAAAACAAAAGTGCTGCTACTATTAGACAATACAGCAATACACACGACAGTCCTGACATCAACATCACACACTAAAATATTTCTTTAGATTGCTCATCAGTACCAATATAAAAATGTTTGGCGCAGCATCTGCAGATGAGGCTATACTCTGCATGCCAGATAGTCCGTAAAGAAGTTAACCAAAAGATAAGGGCAATATCAATACAATTAACAGTAACAAAAGGGGTAATACTTTTACACTTTTATACATCCATTAACTATACATTCAAGAAGAACTTGGATGACAACTTCAGCCTAAGTTAATCAATCAGAATCTGTTGCTAACAGCAGTAATCTTCAATCCCTCCCCACTCAAAAAAAAAAAAATTGTGACACATAAGTAACATATTGAGTTCAATTGTTTTACTATACAACAGTATTCAACAATTGAGACACCAAAGCCTACTCAGAAGCTCTTCCTGGGACAAGCTTGCTGTCCCCTGAAATGTTTGCACTGATATCAAAGACATTCTGTTCTGCAATTTCCTGGGAGCTGTCTGGATCTCTGACAGTGGATAGGATCTCTTCATCTGGTGTTAGTGGTGGCTCTATAACAGGCCCTACTCAGTACCCATTTGATCACAGCCCACTGCAGCTACTGTCCTCCAGGCAGATATGATAATGTCGGTGGCTTCATGACACACCTGTTCATATGTCCTGCTGTGGCCACTCACGGCATTAACATTATCCACAATCTGCCACCAAATCTGCATTCTGCATGCCATATCTCCCTGTCCCTTTCAAGCATGAAGGCACCATGTTGCCTAAAAGCATCAAAGGTCACTTGATCTTCAGCATCAGTGAAGGGTGCTCTTCAAGGACTGACACTCCTGGGTGGTATTGTCCTAGGTGTCACTGGGTGGCATTGTCCTAGGTGTCCTAAAAGACAACAGAAAGTTAATACACATAAGAATCACATAACTACAAAATAACTGTTCCAAGATAAACCAGAAAAGGTAGCTTCTCAGTATTACCAGTCTACAGATTTGAAATATGAACAGGCTGGATAAAAAAAAAATCACAACATATCCTTGTTTGCACCATAACAGAAATGCAGCTTTGCCCCCCAAAGAAAAGAACAAGCAAATGACACATGTTGCTAGTACAATCAAATGAACTGTCCCTGAAACATTTGTACCTATCTATCACAGACCATTCCATTTTAAAGTATGGCCAATCATGTATACATGTGAAATGCCTTGACAAACATGCCCATGGCATTAGTACACTTCTAACTAACCCATACAGATAAAAAGGTAAACACCTTTCCTTTAATTAGATTCCAGCATATGCAGTATGTAGCATACCTTCTCAAGTTCAGTAATCCTCTTTGCAGATATATCCCAAAGTAATAGCCACTGTTCAGTTTTCTCCACTTAAACAATTCTCCTTCCCTTCACTTTGCTTA
>NC_056729.1:859123677-859153677 GCF_019279795.1 Protopterus annectens | reverse complement strand
ATCATGTATGCTTCAAGATAAAATATTGTGATGCCTTGTATGTAACATGGTTTTGGAATTATTAATGGAAACATGAACACACAATATTTGACGCCTACAGAAGCAGTAGGAGGTACCTGCAGAAACACCTAGAGGCACACTTGGCTGTAATGAGTTAATGGCATGGATATCATTCCTGACAATGTGTATTGTGCTCCCTCTCTCTCTCTCTCTCTCTCTGTATATATATATATATATATATATATATATATATATATATATATATATATATATATATATATATATATATTTACATATATATAAAACATGCACACTAGTCAGTTAGCCTGTATTGCATACAGATATAGCAGTGTCCCTCATAACACCTCCAGCAGATGCTACAGTACCAGTGCCATGGTAGGGTGTGTGATTGCCCTCATAAAATGCAGACGTATCATAATAGTTGTACAAGTGTGTTTGTGCAGAATCATCTCTGATCACGCTAAATCACATATGCTATGTTAGAGGCATGGGAATACTGGTGGTATTATTCTGATATTGTCCATGGTTGTGTTTGCTTCTTTTAATTTTGTCCATGAGCCTTTATCTGTGTCCCACTTGCTGCAGACCTCTGCTGAGATTGCACTCATATTCCGGCAAATCAGTTTGCACACCTTCACAATATGCACCTTACCCCAGTTGTATATCAGATCCCTTATGGATGCCCTCTGCATTATTCATGTAAGGATGCTTATTTCACACATACATCTTCCCCATTGTAATGTCACCTTGTGTAACAGTCACATAATACACATTTTCGCTGTGCAGTCTGTACTGTACCGTATTATGTGACTGGTGTTTCTGCTACAACTGCCTTCCTTTGACATGTTCATCTGCTGTATATCAGCTTGTTTCTCCTATCCTCTTTCCCAATATTGTTCATTCCTACAGTTCATCTGTGTGTCCCTATTCAATACACACCCTTCCCCCGAGTGTTGATTTTACATGGCAGTCCATGTAGTGTTACAGATCATTTGCACAGCTTCAGTACATAATGCCAGGAATGGGATGTCACAATACCCTGCACTGTAGATTCAATGTTCTGCACTACATTTGGACCATAAAATTTGCATTCTTGCCTCTTAACTGTCCCAATATTGATAGGATGTCCAGATGTGTTCCTTATCAAATTTGTGACTTTCTGCCATATCACTGGGATGATTTCAGAATTGATGTTAACTCAGTATTACATATATTTCAGTTCTTACCTCTCAACCATCCAGATTTTTGTAGAATGCCCACATTTTTGTCTCATATTTTTGATCTTTTCCTCATAAAATGTTGGTTTTCTGGCAAATTATTGGCATGTCATTATGAATTGAAGTCAAAAAATAATGACAGACATTTGAGTTTCAAACTTCATGCATTTCAGAAAAGTCATGCTAAAGTAAAACCTATTACTCTATCAACTTTCTAAGCTTATAAGAGCAATATTTAAAAAATGTCCCTATTATTAAGCCTTTGTCCCCCATTATGTATGGCCTTGTCCAGGTTTCTTGCTCTAAGAGGTTGAGAGGTATGCTTGAGTTTCACACATCAAATCCGTCAGAACATGTATCTTAACACAAACTCCTGGCAATTCTAGCACATTTCTATAGGGCATATATGTCAAATATGTCCCTATTTCTGGGTCATTGTCCCTGCAGTATGTTAGCCTAAAATACTGAGCACTATCTGTGAATCCCTGGTGATCACTGTTACATTCCACGCAAACCATGGACTGTCAGTGCTCTGGTTTCAACAGATGTGCTATCAGTGTTCACTTACACTGTTTCCTGGCTAGCAATGGTTTACTATCAATTTTTCAACTATAACACAGTCGAATAGTCATATTGTCAAACCAAAATGTCAGTTTGTACAACATCGACTAATGTAAATATCAAACCAGATATCCAAAAATGTCGATATCTACATTTTCGAACAAGAAACAGACTCCCAGACTGTCTGCCTGTCAAAGTTGCCACATTACATTACATGTTTGCAGGGGGCAAGCCCCCTGCACCCCCTCCCCACCCCACCTGCTTATATATACAGACTCCGAGATCGCACTACAGTGAGGGTAAGGGTACATTTCCCGATCCCCACTATAGTGCGATCTGGCTTGGAATGTCGGAATTCACAACAGTGGATGCTGTATTGCATTCGCTGATGTAAGTTCCGGCATTTTTTATGTCGATGTTTTGAGTCGACATACGGCTCTCTCAACATTTTGTAAATTGCACAAGTTGTGATCGACAAATTGATAGTAAACCACTGGCAATACTGTCAACAGCCATGAAACATCACTTAAGCACGGTGCATAGCATGAATATACATTGCACACTGCTGCTCATCGTGCACCACTGCACACACATATAAACTCCATGTAGGCTTTGCGTGAAACCTATAGGGAGCTTATTGACTCTTGTTGCATTTGAATTGCTTTTTTTTGTAAAAGGATGAGAATTCTTACTGGCCTGTTCATATGTGACTACTAAGCTAATGGCCCAAAAGTCCTTGCAAGCCTAGCCATGTTTATCCCAAGTCTCCCAATGTATTAATAGCTAGGTGAACTAAGTTACCTATGCTATGTTAGGGACAAGGGAGCAACCGCAGGAGTAAATTTATGAATTCCCATCCATTGATCCAGGTTGTTGTTGTTGAAGAGAGTAAAGGGAAGGGCTTTGCTTTACATGAAAAGGAAGCTTGTTCGAGTGACGAGGTACCCTCTGAGGCATGTATCTATCTCTCCAACATGATTTATTCAACTCAGAGGCTAGGTTAAGGTCCTTGGAGTGAGTGACACTTGTGCAGTTCGATTTTTGAATTTACATCATTTCCATTAGGGCCAGTTCAGAGATGGCCTTCTAAACCAGACACAAATCACCCCTAAGTAGCCTGTAAGAGAAAGAATACAGTGACAGGGCTTTCAATGTTTATGCATATAATTTATCTTTCATACCCTGTATCTTCCTGGTGAGAAACTTCTGGGGTCACACCAGCTGTTGCAGATGTCTGGAGAAGTACACACAAAAGGGTGCCTTGTACTCAGTTATTGTTCTGATGTGGGCAGAGTACAATAGAATTCTAACATCTTTTGATCTGGAAGTCATGATCTTACTTATGAGTTGCATCACACTGAAGGACTTCTACACCACAGTGGACATATAGAGGTCGAAGTTCAGATTACTGCCAACCTGTGTACCCAGAACATGTACCACTGGGTCCACTCTTGGAGGTGGGGTGTTGTCTATATTATAATTTGCTGGGGTATTTGCTTTCTCAAAGGGGATAATTATGCATTTTGTTTACATTTAGTTTCAATCCATGGCTTTGACACAATCATTTATCTGTGTTAATACTTTCTGCAGTATACCACTGTTGTTTATGGAATTTAATGATTGCCTCCAATTTACAGTCATCTGCAAACTTGGTCAACCAAAGGCCATCTACTTTTGCCTTAACTTCTGAAAAATATATTCCAAACAGGAGTGGGCCCAGCACAGAGCCCTGTTGTATGCCACTAGTGATTGGCCTCTTGCTATAGAAGGATTCACCTACTTTGACAGTATGTGTCCAGTCAGTGAGACAACTGGCTATCCTAGTGACATAGGGGTTTATGCCTAGTTGAGAGAGTTTCTCTATAATATCTGAGTGGGAAATTATCAGAAAATACCTTGGCCATGTCAAAGTAGGTGGTGTGCACTGTCTTTTCCTCATCCATAGCCTTGGAGACCTCGAAGAAGTCAACCAGATTCAACAGACACAATCTACCCTTAATGAATCTGAACTGAGTTGAGTCTAGAGTCTGGAAATTACCTATGTCTGTGTTGATAAGGCACATGATGATGTTTTCATGGCCTTACAGATGAAACTAGTCAGGCTTAAGGGCCTATAGTTCCCTTGGTTGGTTGATGGACCAACTCTGTGCAGAGGGATGACTGTCGCTGTCTTCCATTTTGCCAGAACATTGCCTGTCTGGAGGCTGTGATTAAATAGAGATGTACATGGGTCTGCTAGTCAATGCTTTAAGTTATTTAAATGGCAACCTGGGATGTTTTCCTGGACCACAGAAGCCATTTTTTCAACCTTAGAGAGGGCAGAGATGACCTGCTCACTTGAGATCCTAAACTAAGGAATGGTGACAGGTATGCTTTGGGCAGTAACCACTGGGGACAGGGGAGTAAAGTTTGACCCAAATCTGTCATCAGGTTGGCTATTTCCTCAATTTGAGTATAGCTGGTGCCATCCACTACCAGATCTGTGCATAGCTGAGTATTCCACTTAAGGTTTTGGACAAACTTAAAAAAGTTTTGGTGGTTATCCTTAAATAGGGAGGCTATTTTTGCTTCATAATTTGCTTTTGAGGTCTTGACTAGGTCTCTGATTTGTTTTTTTTACACTAGTGATGGATTTCTTCTTCTGGTTTACCTGCTCCCATTTATTCCTGGACATTAGTTTCTCTCTTTTGCCGTATAGTCTGTTTATACTAGCAGCCCGATAGGGTGGCTTGTTTGTCCAGTAAGACCTGGGTTTAATCTGATCTGGTACTGCCAATGCTATACAAATGCTAAGTGGCTACACACCACATTGATCTACACCTCTGCACAGGATTCTGTGTTGTATGGGTTGGGGAAGCTTAGAAATGTTTTTCTGCCATTGATTATTAAGAGGTAATTTGTCTTGGAAAAATTCTTTAGCATTTTTGAGCTTGGTGAGTTATCTGGTCTTATATTCACTTCAAAGGAGACCAATTTGTTGTCCAATCTTACCAATGAAGATATTATACTAGGGTGAGTATATCACTTCCCCATATTGGTAAGTATTATGTGTAGATATCAGAGCCCATGGTGGGTGTGCTATCCAACTGCTCCAGAGAATTTGCATTGACAAAGTTCAAGAACCTCTAAGCCTGCATGTTAGTGGTAGTGTATGCTCCCCAGACAATGGTTGGATAGTTAAAATCCCAAATGACTAAGGTACTGGCCTGTATAGTGAGAGATTCAAGTAGGTTTAGGTATTCAGTATGTCTTTCGTGGTTCATGGTGAGGGATTTATAGCTGGGGATGATGTGGTGGGAGACTTTGCCTCTGGTTAGTTGGACATGTAGTAGTTCCGGAGAATCATACTGCATGACCAGTCCTGAGGTGTATGTATCCTTTATGGGGATGGATACACCTCCTCCTTTGTTTCTTTCTTGTTCAGATGATGGTCTGAATGTATGGAAGGCATTGTATCCTTAAATAGCCGAGGTGCGTTCCACAGCTTTGAACCATGCCTTAGTGACTGCACAGATGTCAGCATTTTCCATGGTCAGAACTGCTTCTAGGGAGTGGAGTTTCTTGTTTAAACTCCTAACATTTAGCAGCAGTACCTTGAACTTATCAAGAAAATATTTTATTATATTGGGAGGTTGGTTACTTTGACACAGTCTAAAAAAGGCACAATAGGGGTGAAAAATGCCTCTACCAATATTGGAAATCCTAGAGAAAAGGCAGGTACAGCCCATCTCTAGCAAAGCAGTGTGGCTTATCGATCATGTCATCCCAGGCTGACAAATATTGTATCCCCTTGGACTTATACCAAAAGATAAGCCAATTATTAAAGTTAATCATTTTTTGTTTATAGTGTGGCATCACCTTTGGTGAAGGCAGAATGCTGCTTATGGCTAGACTGAAACCCACCTCTCACACATAATCTGAGAGGTCACATATCTCTGTTCATATACTCCAGGGAGGTAAATCTCAGATCAGCTACACCAAAACAGACTATGACAGAGTCATACTGATACCTATGGCTGAGTGATCTGAGTGTTTGTGTGATCTGTTGGATCCTGACACATGAAAGGCAGCTAATTTTAACCCTCTCCTTAACCGTCCTGGTGAGGGGGACAACCGTCTGTCTCACTATGGATGCTCCTATGACCAGTATGTTAGGTTTTGTGGTGTTATATCCTATGGGATTGTTTTCTGAGACACTGTTGTGTGTATTTTCATGTGTTGTAGTTGTTGACTTTTTTTATGGATATATGAGGTTTCTAGAGGCAGTGTTTGGGAGGCCTCTGAGTTACTTTTGAGTACCTCCAAATATGTGGGTTTATGTGTCAAATTCTTATTGGGTATTGGAGGGGATGTGTTTGTGCTGACAACCTATTTGGCATTTGGTATGTCTCTGTGTGAAAGTCCTGCCTCCATTTTCTTAGTGCAACTACATCTCTCGCATACAGTATTTGTTAGTTTCAAGATTAAGGAGTTGTCAGTATACATGAAACAACTGTTACATTGCATCAGGATGCCAGAGTCCATGAGGATGTCAACAGAGTTGTTAGGAAACTGAGCATCCATTATCCTTACTGTGGGTTTAGTCAGGGAAGGAAATGGGGAGAATTAGACTGGACATAGAGAGTGTTGGAGGGACTATACTTCATGTATTCAAAAGCAACTACACAGTGATGCCACTCACAGTGCAACTTACTTGCTCCTTGAGCAGCAAGAGGCTGGGTAAAGTATTAGAGATAGTTATTCTAGGGTAATTTCAGTTTCAATGCATTTGCACCTATATAGGGTGCTTCTTACCACCCCTGCACATACAGCAGTTTAGTGCAAACAAGGATTCAGCAAACTGCTAATCAAAGCACACAATATACCTTCTACCAGCAATCCTCAATTCAGAAAGGTCAGATCATCACATTTCTGCAACAAGGGTGCAGAAAAATACCTTCTTAATGTAGAATGGCTGGTTTGGAGCCCAAGTGTAACAAAACCACTCAAACTATGTACAACAGCCCTAGAACTATTATATACAATGTGAAAGCAGTAGTAGACAGTATTTTTATGCAAGCTGCAGAAAAAAAGGCAGCAAATAATTAAGAAACTGCTAAAATACACTCACAAGTAGCAATTGAAGTGCAACAATATATTTATTTTCTTCTTTGAGTAATGGATTGCTCCAGGTGAAAGCAGATTCTCAGCACTCTCAAGCGAAGTCACTAAATGATGAGCAGCTCTGCATAATTATGCCAAAGCGCTTGCAAACATAAATCTTAAAAATGAGTAAAGAGGGGCATGTTTTAAGCTAACTACCAATCAAGAAAGCACACAATAAGCCTTCTACCAGCAATCCACAACTCAGATAGGTCAGATCAGCACACACCTGCCACAAGAGGCATCTAGTTTTAGTTTACTGTCCTTCTATGCTAGGGCAATTTTACTTTTTTAACAAGCTATAGGTGTTATCGAAATTTGTAGACGTCTTTTGGTTGACATTGTGACTAGAGAGGCTATTCAAGGTCCTATGGAGAAAGTCATCTATGAAAGTTGGACAGTAATCTGTGATTCAAGACAGGAGCCTAGTTGCTAGTGCTTGTCATAACCTTTGCATAGTGCATTGTCACTGACCCTCCTGTCCACTCAGGAAAATTAGCAGTTACTAGTTAGGGCAATTAAAAAGTCCATAAAAGTTAGCAGCATCTGGAATTGTGTTTAAAGAAAATTAATGTTCCTTAACATAGCTGTGTTTGTATAGGATTTCTTTCACAATTGTCCATAATCTGACTGGCTTATGTAAACTGCTTTGCTATTTTTCTAGCCTTATTAAAGTCTGATACTAATTTCTTATGGAGTATTAGATGTTTTTATGAACTGTTTTCCATGTAACTTTATACGTGATCCATGCAACGTATTCAGCAGTTTGAATATAATGATGTGTAATATATAAACACATTTTGAAATGTCATTGTTCCATTTAGTATATCCATCATTCCTTGCTGTTGAGATTATTTTTCTAGATTTTTTAGAGCTCTCCGATGATTTTGTATCTTATTGGATTATTTATCTTACATTTACATAATTATCATATTTCAGATATGGCAATGAACATTGCCTGACAATATATTTTTGTACTATATCTGCAGCATTTTAAATGCTCTGTTTATAATGTGTAATGTAAAATATCTTACCACTTCTGAGGAAACTAAAAACAGAATTTATTATGATGGAATTAAGCTCAAAGTAGTACATCTTTGCAGCATATCATGATTCACAGTATATTTCAATGATTCTTAGAGAATGGGCAAACTGTTCATTAAATGTTCTCCATTTTTTTCTCCAGCAGGATGTTAATGAATAGGTAATGCCTGCTGAAAAGTAAGTCCCCCATTTCACAACAGCATATTAAGCTGTCATGAAGTCCAGAATGCAAGAAAACAGCCACAATTATTTTATGTTTGCTAAGCAGTGCTTTTGCTGTAAAATTAAAATTAAAATAAGCAGATAATGTAAAAAAAAGAAAAGTGTGCGTGTGTGTGTGTGTCTGTGTGTGTGTGTGTGTGTGTGTGTGTGTGTGTGTGTGTGTGTGTGTGTTTATGTTTCTGTCTGTGTTCATGTGTGAGTGGTGTGTGTGTGTGTGTGTGTGTGTGTGTGTGTGTGTGTGTGTGTGTGTGTGTGTGTGTGTGTGTGTGTGTGTGTTTATGTTTCTGTCTGTGTTCATTTGTGACTGTTCTGTGTGCTTGCATGCATGAGAGTAGAATGAGAGTGAGAGAGAGATCTAGACTGAGTAGTGCCTGTAATTGTATAGCTCTCATCCTTTTAGCTCAAGAAATCTGGACAAAGCATAAAATAATGGTGTTACAAAGGCTCACAAATAGGGACAGATTTTAAATATTGCTCTTATAAAATGAGAAAGTTGCTAGAATAATATGGTTTGCTTTAGCATATATGTTGTGAAAGGGATGAAGTCTACAACTCAAATGTATGTCACTATTTAGGGACTTCAGTCCATGGTGATTTGGCAGAAAAACAAAAATGTTATAAGGAACAGATCAAAAAATAAATATAAATAAATTAAAAATCTGGACATTCTGTGAAAATCTGGACAGTTAAGAGGTATGCAAGTATGAAACTTTTAATGGCTGGCACTATTAACTGTGTTTAATCATATGTGATTTAAGAGTATACTGTTTCTAAGTATGTGTGTATGTGAGTGGGTATGTGTGTGGGTGTCTATGTGTATTTGAGATACAGATTGTGTGCCGACATTAAATAGTTACTAAACTATTTTGGATATAAAATACTCCCTCCAACAACAGTTACATGTACTACAGCAAGTACGAGACATTAGGATGAGAAACTATTTTTACATCAAAAATATTAAAAAATGCACATTGCAGTTAAAAAAAAAAAACAAATACAAAACAATTTAATGTAAAGCCCATTCTCTAAGCAATATAATGCCCTCTAGGGTGTGTGTTATTGTATAAACAGCACCTTTTCAAGGGAAAACACACCTGGGCATGTGTTATTTACACAATAACACACACCCTGTTGATCATTATCATTTGTGTATAGACTGTTTAGAATACTAATGAAGACCAACAATGTCGTCTCTGGAAACACATTAAAATTTAGGTTCATAGGTTCATAGGATGATACTAGGCTATTTGCCCAGAGGCCCTTACAAGCCTAACCAAAAATTTGGTCCATGTTCCTTCAAAGTCAGCACATGTTTCCCTTGTCCAGCAGGGACACAGGTGGGATCCCAGGGGTATATATTCTGTTTCACATCCACTCATCCAGCTTCCTGTTAAAGAGGGCTAGAGAGATACTCTGCTTGACACGGAGAGGGAGTCTATTCCATAGATGGGGGAGACTTTAGAAAGCAAATCTATCCCACCAACAAGTTCTATTAATGTCAGAGTCTAAGTTGAGGCCTTGTGTGTGGGTTGCACAAGTGGAGTCTGACTTATGGATATGCAGCAACTCCATCAAGGCTAAATCTGAGATGGCCTTGTATACCAGATACAGGTCACATCTGAGCAGTCTGTATGAGACTGAGTAGAGAGACAGGGCTTTTAGCCTATCTGTATAGTATAGGTGTTTGACACCCTGGATTTTCCTGGTCAGGGACCTCTGTGGTCTCTCCAGCGTCTGCATGTACTTGCAAAGGTACATGCCAAAGGGGGTATTGTACTCGATGATGGATCTGATAAGGGAGGAGTATGGGAATGTTATGACCTCCTTGTTCCTGGATGAAATATCCTTATTTATGAGGTGGGCCATGTAGAAAGCGTTCCATACAAAAGAGGCAATGTGATGGTCAAAAGTCAGGCTGCTATCAACCTGGGTGCCCAAGTCCCTCATGACTGATTGCGTGTAGTATGTTGTTATTAATGTGATAATTAGTGGGGATGTCATTTTCACCAAAGGGGATAATGATGCATTTCTTGGCATTCAGTTTGAGGTCATGCTTCTGGGACCAGTCATTAGTTTGGGTAAGGCCCTCTTGGAAGATGTTTACATCACTGGGGGAATTTAAGACAGCACCCAGATTGCAGTCATCTACAAACCTGGTCAGCCACAGCCCACTGGTTTTGGCTTGCACCTCAGAAAAGCTTATCCCAAACAGTAGAGGTCCGAAGATCGATCCTTGGGGTACACCACTCATTATAGATCTACTGCTAGAGGTGGCTTGCCCTATTTTGACTGAGTGGGTTCTATCAGTGAGCCAGTTAGCTACCCATCTGGTAACATATGGGTTGATGCCTAGCTGGGAGAGTTTATCTATTATGCCCGAGTAGGGAATAGTGTGGATGGCTTTGGCTAGGTCAAGATAGGTGGTGTGCACCATCTTCCCCTCGTCCATGGCTTTGGTGACTGTTGTGAAGAAGTCAACCAAGTTTAACCGGCATGATCTCCCTTTGACAAAACCTAACTGTGTGGGGTCAAGTGTTTTGGCGTTTGCCAATGTCCTTGTTTATAAGGTCCATAATAATGCATTCCATGGCCTTGCAGATCAGGCCAGTTATGCTGATGGGCCTATAATTGCCTGGGTCAGTGGACTCTCCACATCTGTGTATAGGGATGACAGTGTACTCCATTCGGCTGGGTTGAAGCCAGTGCTCACGCTTTGTTTGAATAGGGTACCTAATGGAGCTGAGAGCTCATGCCGGAGTTCATGTAGGCTACAGCTGGGGATGTTATAAAGTCCCATGGAAACTGTATGCTTTGCCTTTGAGAGGGCATTAAAGACCTGCTCCCTGGTGAATAGGGGAGGGGGGCAGGTGCTGGAGATATCCTGGCTTACTGATGGGGACAGGGGCTTAAGTTTTCAATTAACCTGTCTGCCAGCAGGTTGGTTATATCTATGGTGCTTCTGTATGTGGTGTTATTGACCACCAGTTCAGAGCAGATTTGGGTGTTACTTTTGAGATTGTAGACATATGTGAAGAAGGCCTTGTGATTGTCCTAAGTGGATGTGGCCAAATTGGCATGAAGTTAGCCATAGAGGATTTCACCAGTGACCTTATTTGTTTGTTTAGACAAAGAGAGATTGCTTGCAATTTGGCAACCGCTCCTTCTTGGTGCCGGACAGCATTTTGTTCCTTTGATTACAGAGTTTGTTTGTTACTGCTGTCCACCAGACAGGTTTACTCTTCCTTGTGGAAAATGATTTGGTCCTATCAGATATTGCTGAGTCCATACAGCTATGTAGGTGCTCATATAGTTTTTTGGTGTAGGCATGGACATTAGTACTAGCTCCAACTGAAGGGACAGTGGCTGTGTAGTTGCTTATACCTGCTCTGAGGAGACTGTAGTCAGCTTTGGAAAAGTTTTTTTTGTTTGACCCTGACAGGGGGGGGGGGGGGTCAGAGGAGGTGGTGACTTCAAAAGTGACTATTTAATGGTCTGATCTTATCAAGGAGGATGACACTGTAGGGTTGCTACAGTGGCTGCTCATGTTGGTTAAGACCAGGTCCAAGATATTTTTACCTCTTGCAGGCATGTCAACCAGTTGATCCTCCAATGCACTGGTAATGGTGAAGTTGAGGAATCTCTAGTTCATGTTTGGGCTAGAGTAGGTCTTCCACTCTATGGTTGGATAGTCACCCAGGATCAGGATAGAGGGTTGAATCTTAATAGATTCAGGTAAGTCCAAATAGGTGTTGTGGACATCCTGAGTCAAGGTTGAGGATCTGTAGCTAGGTATTACTTGAATGGGTGTTTTGTCAACAGTTAACTGCACTTGGAGTGTCTGCTGTGCATCATACTGGAGGTGTGTATGTCTTTGATAAATATTGATACTCCACCTCCTTTGGCTTTGTTTGGGGTCTGAAAGCATGGTAGGATGAATAACCTGGTAAGGCTGGGGTGTCTCCACAGCTTTGAACCAGGTTTCAGTGACTGCACAAATGTCAGCATCCTCCAGGGCAAGGAATGCTTGCAATGAGTGCAGTTTCATGCTAAGACTCCTAGTGTTTAGCAGCATGACCATTAAATTTCATTTAGAATAATTTTTCATGTTGGTAATTTTGTGCTCATGACTTTGTCTAAAAAAGGCACTATGGGGAGGCAAGAGCCTTTGCCAGAAGCCTGAATTCCAGGTGAAGGCCATCTCTGGCAAAGCATTGTGGTCTGTCAATCATGTCCCCCCAGGCTGTTAGGTACTAGAAACTAAGCCAATTGTTAGTCAATCATTTTCTGTTTATACTGAGGCATCATTCTGGGTGATGGTAGGATGCTGCTTAAGGCTATGGATATACCTGTCTGGGACACGTATTCAGTGAGCTCAATCATGTCTCTCTTCTTATAGTCCAGAGAGATATGTGTCAAGTCATTCATACCAATATGGACTATGACAGAGTCTTAACAGTGCCTGTTGTTAACAGACCTGAGTGCGTGCATGATATGGCAGATTCTAGCACCTGACAAGCAATTTACAGTTACTTTCTCCTTGTCTAACCTGGTGAGGGGCACATCTGTGTGTCTCATGATAGAGTCTCCTATGACTAGTATGTTGAGTTTGTGGCTGGGCCTTAGAGGCTATGAGACACAGACATGTGTACTATGTGTGATTCTTGGTGCTGTGTGTTGTGATGTGTGTGTCTGTTTTTGCTTCTGAGATCTCTTTTGTTTAGGTATGTTTGTTGAGAGCCCCTGCATATAGAGGAGTGTGTTGTACAGATGTGGGTGGTGTTAGAGGTGTGGTGTTCATAGTGTTTGTGCAGACAACCTTATCAGTGCCAGACGTTCTGGCTTGTGACTGAGACAGCATGGATTCTAGGTTCTTGATGTAATTGCATCTCTCACATATTGTGTTCCTAGGTGGTAACAGTAGAGGGTTGTCTGTGTACATAAGGCAGTTGCTACACTGTCTCAGGATGCCCATATCAACCAGACTAGTAGGAGAAATCACAGGAAAGTTTCCATCCATGGTTATCAGAATTTGTGGAAGAGAGGTCAGGAATAGTGGAGTGCATACTATCTGAGGAGAATACCTATAGGTGTGAGTAGGGCTGGATAAACTCAATACAGTAGATGCAGGCGAGGGCTTCACTTACACAGGAGTGCTGGTAAGGGAAAAATGCAACTGAGATACCTCACAAAGGGTTAAAACAATAGTGCTACCATATCCTCTACCACTTTTGAATTGTGATACAACATATCCATGATAAACAGCTAATAGTCAAATAATCAAAAAGAGAGAGAGCACCACAACTGGAGCAGGATTTACAAGAAACAAGAGTTTATTAATGTTAGTAAGTGCGTTCACAGCCCAACGGACGCTTCTTCAGACTTCAATAAAATCATTACAAAAATTACAGCATATTTAGAGTACTAAAGACAACCAATTAAGCTGTCAGCTGGAAGCACTCAGGGACGATCAATCAATTAAAACCACAATAAAATATTTTAAAAGGATATGTATGTGCCTGTACCAAAATATGTGCAAAAAGTCTGAAGAAGCATCCGTTGGGACGTGAAGGTGATTACTAACATTAAGAAACTCTCGTTTCTTGTAAATCCTGCTCCAGTTGTGATGCTCTCTCTCGTTCTAATTATTTGACTTGAAGCTTTTTATTGAGGATAGCTCTGCACAGTAGCTGTTGTGTTTTTTGACTGTAAACAGCTAATAAATGAAACTTTAGCTCTGACATTTAAGGTTTGTCAGAATAGCAATGTGGCAAAACTGAAAGGCACTTAGAATATATCCCAGTGCTCTGTAAGTATATGTTTGCATTAATCGTCTCCTAATTTGGTTATAGAACTGCTGTGCTATTCCATTTATTTGTTCAAGATGTGGTAAAGACATTTACTTCACCTTGTCAAATAGTTTGCCAAATATTCTTACTGAAGTCTATTTTTGTAGCCAATCATCAATGGAAAATTGTTCCTTCCATCTCAATTGATAAAATAAAATGAGAGTAGTCTTCTTATATACCACAGATGTCTGCTTATCCAGATATTGCGATGACTTGAAACCTTTGTCAGATAGAGTGTAGGAAAACTAGAAGAATGGAGGAACAGCACCTACTCCAGTAGCATCAGCTGTAAATACAGCACTGTACAACACAAGACAGCAATTCAAAGTGTTGCTGCCTTACCATCCCCCACCCAAGCTGTGTTTTCTCTCACAAGCATCACTAAAACCAGAACAAACAAATATAAGGGATAACAATGGGAGTATAAACTTATTCTAGACTCAGCAGAGAATAGCAGGGATTGACTGGATGATAAGATAACCTTAGATCATTTACAAGTTATTGGACCTAGTATTATCGTACTTTGAAAAACAAGATCAGAGTTAGCAATGAACAGATTATAGAGGAAATTAAGGAGGAAACAAATTAAAAAATGGCAACACAGCAGAAGAGGGTATTCGAAAATATAGCCAGATGATTTATTCAGGGAGGTGCCATTTAATCAACAGGTCTAAAATTGTAAACAGCAGTTCCAGTTTTGAATATATAGCAGCAGAGAATTTTATTATAATGTAACAAAATAGTCAGGAAGTTATTTATTGTGTTTGCACAATAATGAACAGCTTTTCACAGAATTTTGCATAATTGGTATTTTAAGTGAAAGCAACTTTTTATGGTGGCCTCTGAAATTTAAAATATTGCACATTTCTTTTGAAATATTGTGTACTCTTGTCTTTTTTTGCATGACTTAATAAAAATGAGGACATGCTGATTTCTTCCTTTTCTTTTTTTTTTTCTATTCTTTTCTTTACTTTTTCCACTAGATTAAGACAGAGCAATAATCATTCATTCAATAGAGTTCCGAGATAAGAATCCTAGAATGGTTAAGTGGTAAAGAATTGGACAAGATACACCCATAAGAAAAAATTCATTTAATGTTTTCTGTTCTAAAAACAACAGGTCTACGTCAAATGCGCAAGCACTCATTTGAACTAAACCCATAAAACTGAGACCAAGTAACCAAAACTGCAAAATAATGAAATGTCACAATAATGAAAGTCAGAATCATAAAAACAGTTACTGACTTGCAGTCAGTTGCAGCAGTAGCTGACTAGATTTAAATCTGCCCTTTTACACAAGGTAGTTGGATCTCAGAGTTGGTATATTTAAGTTACGGAGATGTGTGGGATTAAGGATAAAGGGGGGGCTTCCCCCACCACAAAAACAATGTACATAATGTTTTGCACTGTTTCTTTAAGGTAGTGTGAACTTATGGGAAGGGTTAGTAGTAGGATGGTGGTGTAGCAGTGTTTTTTCATTTTTTTGTTTTGTTTGTTATGGTTGGTGAGTGTTATTAGGTAAGTTGTTTTCAAGATTTTGACGTTCGTTATTGTAACATTTCCTTATTTTGAGGTTTCAGTTACTTGATGTCAGGTATATGGATTTCATTCAAATGAGAATTTGATCATTTGAAGTAGACCCAAAACAGCATATATATATCAAAGTGAGAATTATGAAACACTATCAGGCCCAACATGTTCAAAATACTGTGGAGGAGGACATATATTTTTAAAGTAAATGTTTAGCAACTTTATTAATACTGCTTGCTTCCTTTGCAAAATAATCTAACAAATTAAACTAATCTGATAAAATATACCTTTCTATTTTAGCCAAAATGCTATCTACATAAATTATAAATATTGAAAACAAATATTCTGTAACTTCAGTTAACAACTTATACTCAGTGAAATAGTTCAAGAAACTGAAAAGAATTTTGTGTTTCTGTGATTTGGATGGATGAGAACTTCATAAAGACAGAATTCAAGCACAGAAAAAGGAATTGTCCCAAGCACACTAATACTGATTATATTTGATTAAACAATACTGCTATTTAGTAACATGCGTCTAGAGAAAATTGCTGGTTTTGGCTTTCTAATTACTTAATCTTGGGCTGAAGTGACAATTTACACTGCCATGGAACATGCAGCAAGCATATTGTCATAAATGTGGGTTCACATACCACAACCACCCCTCCCCCAGTCGGCTTACATAGCAGCTGTGGAAGCAACATAAATTTTGATAGTTGGACAGTGCTAGCTAGAGGCATTCTGGAAGGTGCAACCAACAGCAGGAGATACTTTTTTACTAAATACGGTTACTTGCTCATGGGACTCACGTTCCTGCTGGAGAATAGAAAATCAAGCTGAATCTCACCATAGAACCTATCATCCATGACCCACATTGGCTGCTAATGGCCATGATGTAACAAACTGAAAAGGAAATAAAACAACAAGAATACAAGATGGTAATAGTCAGGCGAATCAAGCTAAAAGAATGTGTTAGCAACATGTGGACAGTAGTCTAGTCTAATGAAACATGATTTTCATATACCCCAGCCTAAAATAAGAAATAAAAACGATAGCATTCTTGTCTCAAGACAGTGGAGGAAGTAGTGGCAATTGTACCCTAATGCATGAATTTTTCAGTATTAGATATTAACCATAGATTTTGAAAGATAAAGTTTGATGTCCAGAGATCTGGACTGTGCAGCAATAATATACCCCTTGGATAGTGTAGGTTCCTGGTAATGTCATTAAGGATCTTATCAGTGCAGGCAGATTTTCAAAGTGCAGCAGTCCACATAGTCATAGGATTAGATGGAGTAGTAAAGATCATTTTGAGAATTCCGGCATGTTGATAATTCAGGACATAACACAAGGACAAAGTGATTACATTGCTGGAATTATTAAATCACCACAGTTTAAGTTAAATGTAAAGAGGTTTCAGATTTCTCTGCATTTGTCATGCATTATCTAACAGCAGAAACAGACATAACTCAAAATAAGCAGTCGTAGCCATGAATAAACTATAAGGTTAACTGGCACTGCTAATATTTCAAAGGATGCTACAAAATGTAGTTACTTTTAATCTTAATTTGTCACAAGCTTAACTGCCTCTATGGAAAAAATAAGTTAGACAAGTATGCATATAAATTATTGGTCCCAGTTTCTAGTTATAGTGACAACACAATGAAGGTAGAGTTAGAACCTGATAGAATATTAATATACCTATAATTTGTAGAAAATAGGGTAAGAATATCCATACAAAAAGAGATTAAGATGCTTATTAAAAATGATAAAGAGATAAAATATTAAAAAGAAACAAAATATAACATGTCAGCACTTCTTATGGACACTTAAAAAAAATGAATTGGTAATCATAGGTCTTTTTGGATTTACCTAAGTGACGTATATCATAAATAGCCTACCACTGAATGCATTGGTCATTATATATATATACTTGAGTTCATCAAAATGAAATATGTCAAAATCAATCTACTCTGGACAATTTTTCTACTGAAGTAGACTGTCACCGTCTATTCCATTTATAATTGATTATCATCTAAAGTGTCTGACCCTCATACCCTCATTGTCTAATTCTACTATGTCTGAGGTCACAACAACTTGATAGTATACCGAGGGGTGGAGCCCAGATGGCCAACTGAGAGCAGTGAATTTTGAGAGCTCCATAAACTAGTATAATAATATAGGAACATTTTATTATTTTCAAGTTTAAAACATCAGAAATCTATAAATAAACTACAAAACTACATAAATATCAATTTTGGTGGAGATATACAGAAATGTTCCTGTCAAGTAACTTGGAGATATATTGAGTCACTGAATATGAACAACTCAAGGAATTTTCATCCAGATGCTGCTTTGAGAAAAGAACTGTGATTGATGACATCCACCTTATAGGAACTACCTTTGAAGATGGATGGCTTTAAAAATGACTTAGAAAACCTTGGATTAAATTCGCAAAAATGGACTGATACTCTTAAGGAACTATTACAGCAACATCATACAAAAATGACAAATATAGAGACTTCTCTAAATGACATTTAAGGGAGAGTCAAAGAGGAAGAATTCAAAAAAGAATTTCTGCTTAAGCAGAATACATGGCTGCTTAACAAAATAGATGACTTAGAAAACAGGGAAAAGAGAAACAACATAAGGATCTTTGGTCTGCCTGAAAACACTGAAGGAGAAGACATTACTTCATTCTTGACAACCTGGATTCCTGAATTTTAGACTTGAAAGAGGGGCTTTCATTTGGAATTGAAAGGGTGCATAAAGCACTGAGGAAACCTGCTTCTAACTCAACAAATCATCCATCTAGATCCATAGTTATAAAATTTCTTACAGTTCTGGACAAGGAACTAATATTAAAATTTGCCTTGAGAAAATCACCCTTAAAATACAATCAAAGCCTGATAAGGTTTGACAATGATTATTCTACCAGAATACTAGAACAAAGGAAAAAAAAGTCTGGCCAATAATAAAACTATTGAAACAAAACAACATTAAAGCACAGCTGGCCTTTCCAGCCAAGATAAAAATACTTTTTGCCAATGAGATGAGAACCTTTAATGACTTAGAAGAAGTTACTATATTCATCAAAAGCAACAACATAGTGTCTATCCCAGACGAAATGGAATGGATGACCCCTTCTTTTAAAAGAATAAAAGAAACAAATCCTTGGACTGATGCTAGAAAGAAGAAACAAAAAAACTGATTCCAAGATAGCTGTCCCCCCAAAAAAACTAACTCTTACAACTACATCTTTCAAAGTATCAACTGATATGGTACATCACTTGCCATCTGTTTTTATTTAAAAAAGGAGGGGTTCTTGAACAACTGAGAAACAGTAATGATTTATTCGGAATGTTCACAGAGTCCAGTAATTCTTCACAAACAAAGGTAGGCCAAGATGGGTTACTATTTACATTATATATAAGCTAAACAAAGCAACATATAATATAAACATAGAAGTTTCTATTCCCCTACTTGAAATCAGTGAATACGTATCTTGTTATTTTTCATTGCTTTTACTTATAATAATTTAAGTAATTAATTAAATAATTCAACAAGGTAACATTCATCAGAGTTCAGACTTAAATGTAGCAAATTAACATCATATATAATAGCAGTAACAGTAGAGTGTTTTGAAAACAAATGCTGTCATGGAGACTAATGCCTTCTTCAGTTAAAGTATGATTTAGAAATTGCATGTATATTCTGGTTGAATAATAGTAGCAAGCTCTTAGTACAAATGTCATCATTATTCTGTCTAAATATATTTAATATCAATTATGGCAGGTATCACAGCTACTAGTGCTGTTTGATCAATCCTGATATGGTGTGCGTGGATGCGGCTGTGTCTGCAGCTAGTACAAATGTCATTATTATTCTGTGTCAACATAGTTAATATCAATTATGGCAGGTATCATAGCTTTGAGTGCTGTTTGATCAATCCTTATATGGTGTGTGTGGATGCAGCCATGTCTGGCAGCTAGTACAAATGTTATTATTCTGTCTAAACATAGTTAATATCAATTGTGGAAGGTATCATAGCTTTGAGTACTGTTTGATTAAGCCTGACATGGTGTGTGTGGATGCAGATGTGTCTGGCAGCTGTTGTATGTTGCTGTGTTCATCTACAGGAAGCTGTGGGCTGCAGTCTGTGATCGAGGTTTACTGATGCTTGTGTATTATGAAGAGACATCTGGTGTTTTAGCCTGGATCCTGGGGAAGAGGGTGGATAAAACTGTGATTTGAGATATTTTGGCAGAGAATAGTTTGTTTATACATCTGCTGAGTGAGAGATGGAAAGGCTGGATGTGTTATGTCTTGTTGTGGCAGCTTGTTGGGAGGTTTTTTTTTTTTTGATCTGTTTGCTGTCTGTTCTTTTCCTGGCTGCTGCCTCCGTGAAAGGGAGGGAATTCAGGCTGGAAGTTGCAGTGAAGTGAAGCTTTTTCAGGCTTGAAGTTGCAGTGAAGTGAAGCTTTGCTTCAGGTGCATCGCGAGCCTCTGGTATTGAGTAAACAGATGCAGTAACAGAAACAGATGCACCCATGGTAATGGAGACAGAGAGATGATAATGCTTAATGGCTCTGAGGAGCCTCGGAGATGATTCTGGGCAATGTTTTTGGTTTAAAAATATATATATGGCCACTGCATGGTACAGGACAAATATTGGTTTGGATATTTTAAGAACAGCCTGGAAACAAAAGTCTTTTCAGGCTTGCTAGTTGTTGCTGAAGCACCTACCAAGGGGAGAAAACGCTGAGAGAAGAAAAGGAGCCACTTTTGTGATTTTAAGTATTTTATTCTGATTTTTTGTTAAGTCTTACTGCTTTGCCTCCTACTTTTTGGCATTTTCTGGCTTGCTAAAGTTTATATCTGTAACAGTAACAGTACTTGGAACACATCTAGAGCCTGTTTACTGCATTTCCTGTGTTGCACTTAATTTAAAATCGTTTTTTTTTTCTCTAAAAACTGCATTTTACCTGATTTTGGCCTAGCACTCAAGTGTGGAGTCATTTATTGCACTGATTATTTTGCTGCTTGTGTACCTCTGCTACCTTTAAACTACAACAAAAAGAAAAAAAAAAAATATCTTGCTTTTTTTCCCACTTTCTGAAAGTTAAGAAAGTTCAGTTATAGATTTGCTGTCCTGAACTGTTTGGAAGTTTCTAGAAGGCCAGTGCTTACTTGGGCTAAAGGGAAGTCTATGTGTTCACCAGTGGGAGTGGTTAACACTGAACAGCCTGCCTGTCCCTGGAGGAATGGTTGCTACCTAGAAGCTGTAGTTTTATTGGCCATTTTGGGTCAATTCTAAACTCCTTGATCTCTCTCTCTCTTAAAACCCTACAACTCTCTTTTTGCGCATTTTTGTGCACTGAGCAGCATCGGGCAGCGCTGCCTAAACAGGTTTAAACTATTCCAGGCTCCACAATGTCTGCTCTTCACTTTTTCCCTTAAAACTGTTCAAACTCTCAAAGTAATCACTCTATTCTCTTTCTAAAGCCCTGCACTTGCTCAGCTCTTATAAGGAAACACTAACTAACTAAAGCACTACACCCTCCTTGACTTCTAATAAGTATTAGGCTCCCAATTGGTCCTTCCTGATCAAGTGAAAAATCAGTTCCCTTCCCTAATCTGATCAGTAAAAAAGCAGTTCTCTATACTAATCTGGTATGTCCAAGGGTCAGTTTAAAGGTTACTCTCCAGTCCAGCTGGTGAATATGGGAATTTTGAGGCAATGTTACAATTGCCTTATGTACACAGACAACCCTCTCCTCCTTCCAACAAATTCTAATACATGTGAGAGATGCAGTTACACAGCCAAACTGGAGGCAGAGCTCTCTCAACCCAAGACTGGCACAGTCAGTCAGGAGGAAAAGGTAATCACCCACACCACAAATCCAGTCTCACATAGACCTATTGTATCTCCATACCCAACACATAAACACACAAAAACATACTCGGAGGCTCTAAATAAAAATCTGCCTAAACAGCAAAGGCCTCCTAAGCAGATATCCAAGCAACAGCCACCCCCCAATACCCACAAATCACATATCTCACAAAATCAGTGTGCCTCACAGTCACAGCCATTAAGGCCAAACAACACACCAAATACACTTGTTATAGGGGACTCTATTGTCTGGCACACTGACGTCCCGCTCACCAGACTGAACAAGGAGAAGGTCACTGTAAGCTGCCTGTTGGGTGCCAGGATCCACCACATATGGCAAGCACTCAGGTCACTCCAAAGCATGTACAAGTATGACTCCGTCATTGTCCATGCTGGTGTGAATGACCTGAGATGTACCTCCCTGGAGTACATGAAAAGAGACATAGAGGAGCTCTCTGACCATGTAGACCAGGCTGGTATGACCCTGACCTTGAGTAGCATCTTGCCCTCACCAAGAATGATGCCACAGTATAAAGACAAAATGATCAGTTTCAACAATTGGCTAAAGCATTGGTGTCATTCAAAGGGGATGCAGTGTCTGTCAGCCTGGGATGACATGCTTGACAAGCCACGTTGCTTTGCTAGGGACGGCTTGCACCTGCCACCCTTAGACTTTTGTATACTGGCCAAGGCCCTTGCTACCCCCATAGTGCCTTTTTTAGGCAAGGCTCAAAGGACAAACCCACCTCCATAGACAACCAAAGGATAAAAAAAAACTAAAGGTAATGCTACTCAATGCCAGAAGTGTAAACCTCAAGATGCATGCACTCGAGGCTCTCCTCAGTATGTAGAAAATTGATGTCGTTGCAGTAACAGAAACCTGGTTCAAGGCTCCTGAGAGCACCCCAGCACTACCAGGTTATAACTCATGCCATGCGTTTTGGCCCCAAAACTCGGACCGAAGCACAAAAGGAGGGGGAGTATCTATATTCATCAAAGATACCTAAAGTTCCAGGTTAGTGGCACTGCATGAAGCATCGGAAACCATCCATGTGCAAATAACACCTGGCAAAACTGCCTTTCAGTTTGTAGCCTGCTACAGAACACCCTCCCTATTACAGGAACCCCACTTGGCATTCTTGAGAACACTGGAGAATATGAAGGTCTCTCCAAACACTATGTTATTGGGTGACTTCAACTACCCAAACTTTGACTGGGAAAACTACTCAAGCCCAAGCACCCTCGCCCAATGGTTCCTTGAATTTATAAACTCTAACGCAATGGAACAACTGGTCACCACTCCCACAAGAGGGAACAACATATTGGACCTGGTCATCACCAACATGGGGATTCTATGTTCCACACCAGAGGTAATCCCTCATTGGTAAGATCAGACTATAAACAAATTTCCCTGGACATCCATTGCACGTCCCCACCCCTAGCCAAGGAAATCACTGTAAAGAATTTCTCAAAAGCCAACTTTGCACTTCTCAAGACTGAGATGGAATCCTTCAAAGCCCCTGGGCTAGAGGATAATACAGCCCAATCCACAGAATCCTTTACAAATGCATTCTATGCGCACCTGCAGGAATGCATGGATCGTGCTATCCCAAATAAAACCAAGACTCACTCCTCCAAAAACAGGAGACCGGTCTGGTGGCCCCCGGCCATAAATAAGCTATACAACAGAAGGAGGAAGCTACTACATGACAGAGCAAAATCCCAAAAAGGGAAGGCATCTCTGATCAGTATTAGCAAGAAACTTCAATCCCTCATAAAATCATCAAAGGCCAGTTTCGAAAGAAAAATTTCCCTAGACACTAAAGATAATCACAAGGCTTTCTTTAGTTATGTCAGGAACATGGGCGGAAACTCCCAGATATGCTCTGAATTGTTGCATAATGGTACAAAATATACTGAACCTACAGACATAGCCAACATCTTGGCAGACAGATTCAGTGCAAACTTCTCCCCCCCTTCCCCCCCAAATGAGCAAATGCCTATCCCAACTGAATCTAACCTCCCTGACATCACAGATGCACAGGTGAAAGCTGCCCTCGCCAAAGCAAAAAACACAGCATCTATGCGACCGGACTGTGTCCCAGGCTGTGTCTTACACGAGCTCCAAGAAGAACTGAACCCTCACATTAAGTCACTGTTCAAACTTAGCCTTACTACAGGATATGAACCCAAAGAATGGCGTACTGCTACAGTGGTCCCACTCCACAAAGGTGGTGCCACAACGGACCCCAGAAACTATCGCCCCATAAGCCTGACTAGTCTGGTCTGTAAAGCTATGGAGTGTATTATCATGGAACTCATAAACAAAGACATTGGGAGCCTCCAAACACTGGACCCTACCCAATTCGGCTTTGTTAAGGGCAGATCTTGCCTCTTAAACCTAGTTGATTTCTTTGAAACAGTTACCAAAGCCATAGATGAGGGCAAGGTAGTCCACACAGCCTACCTGGACCTCGCAAAAGCCTTCGACACAATACCCCATGTGGGCATCATAAATAAGCTTACCAGCTTAAATATCAACCCCTATATCACAAGATGGGTTGCAAACTGGCTCAGAGATAGAACCCACATGGTCAGAATCGCAGGTGCCATGTCCGAATCCAAACCAGTTACAAGTGGCGTCCCACAGGGCTGAGTTCTGGGACCTCTCTTTTTTGGTATATTCTTCTCTGAGGTTTAGGCTAACATGGGGGGATTATGGCTGACAAAGTTCGCAGATGACTGCAAACTGGGGGCCATAATCTAATCTCCAGCTGACACAAGCATCCTCCAAAAGGGTCTCACAGAGACAGATGCTTGGTGCCAGAGCCACGGCCTCAAGCTAAATGCTAAAAAGTGCATAGTCATCCCCTTTGGGAAAAAAAGGTGCCCACAAATTACCACATAGGTGGTAATCCATTAAGTATGGAAGAAGTAATTAGAGATTTGGGAACTAACGTAGATAGTAATCTCTCCTTTGATAATCACGTTGCCAAAGTGATTAGAAAGACCTTCTATATAGCCCACCTTATCACGAAAGGGTTCGCATCTAGATCAAGAGAGGTCATTGTGCCCCTCTACTCATCACTCGTAATTGAATACAATGCCCTTTTGGGATGTACCTTACCCGACACCTGCAGCAACTGGAGAGACCCCAAAAGTACCTCACCAAGAGGATCATGGGCTACAAACAGATGTCCTATGCAGCTCGACTAAAGAAACTCCAGCTCTACTCAGTTGCTTACCGCCTACTCAGAGGCGATCTATGCCTGCCGTACAAAGCCATGTCAAACCTAGAATTAATGGACATGCTCCACCTCAAAAAATCCAAGTCCCTTAGAGCTACATGCTCCAGGGACCTAAATCTCAGCACAAAAATAAATAGGACATGCTGGAGGGACAGATTCATTTCCCAGAGGCTACACTCACTCTGGAATAGAATCCCAATTCATGTTAGACATAGCCCCTCGCTCACCCTCTTCAAGCAAAATCTTGATGCGTGGATGGGAAATCGCAAATTCACCCCTGGGATCTCTTCTGTGTCCCTGCTAGGCAGAGGCATAGTAAACTAATCGTGAAAGGGTACCTTCTGTAACCTACTTTACAGAGGCACAGTAGGCTAATCTAATAGGGAGGCGGAAGCCAAATACACTCTGGCTAGGCTTATAAATGCCTTAGGGCAGATAGCCTAGTATCTACCTATGAACCTATGAACCTATGAAACACACCACATGAACTAGTGAATGGTATTCTGGCAAAATTGGATGGTCATTGTTGCCCTTGCTTGAAGTACTGATATGTGTGTATGTAAGGATGGAAATATAAGAAATAAGAAACTTGAAGGGTCTCATAATTTAAAGTCTATGGACTGTATAAACATGCTTGGAAGGAGCTAATAATAAGAATAAGCATTACAGCTTGTGGTCTCTCAAATAACTAAGCAACAGCCAAAAAAAAAAAAAAACACACTCACACACAATAGTTATGTAATGTATGATTTTAGTAAATCTAGACATAAAATATATAATCATCATATAAGATGAAGCAATCTGCTGAATTTTGATATTAAAGACAGAATTTAATAACATGGGCTTGTGTATAGTAACACTACTGTCTTAACTTGTCGTAAATGACATACACTACATTGAACATCAAGGGGAAGCATGATGATTTTCTCATCCAAGTAAATATGCATAAAAAGTCATGTAATTCCTTTACCATGAATTGTTGTTTTTGTAACCCATCTTGACCAAATATAATACTTAAGTGGTTACCAAGGTAACTAATGTTTATACATGACATCAAACTGACAAAGTTGCTCAAGAGAAACAATAGAAGCCTGAACTTGAAATGTCACAGAATGTAACAATCATATTCTGAACAAATAGCATTAAATTGGCAATAGACACTCAGTTTAATAACATGGGCTTGTGTATACTAACACTACTGTTTTAACTTGCCATAAATGACATTCACTATATTGAATGTCAAGGGGAAGCATGATGATTTTCTCATATAAGTAAATGTGCATAAAAAGTCTTAAAATTGCTTTAACTTGAATTGTGGTTTTGTAACCCATCTTGACCATACATAATACTTAAGCTGTTACCAAGATAACTAATGTTTTATACATGACATCAAACTGACAAAGTTGTTCAAGGAAAACAATAAAAGCCTGAACTAGGAATGGCACAGTCTTAAAATTGCTTTAACTTGAATTGTGGTTTTGTAACCCATCTTGACCATACATAATACTTAAGCTGTTAGCAAGCTAACTAATGTTTTATACATGACATCAAACTGACTAAGTTGTTCAAGGGAAACAATAGAAGCCTGAACTAGGAATGACACAGAATGTAACAGTCACATTATGATCAAATAGTATTAAATTGACAATAATCACTCAGTTTAACCTTTGCTGATTATACAAAATAGAATGTTGGCATTTAAATCTAAAAGCTTTCAGTATATGCCATAAAATGGTGATTTATGAATATGGAAAGGAAACTTGTAATCATTAATCACAATAAGTGAATTTGATGTTTTTAACCTATAATTTCACTCATTTTATAATAAGAAATGACAGCTATGAAAATCCTTATGTGTAGGAAATGGGGGGAAGAAGGATGCACTGATAATTAAAATGCACTAACTGTCATCAATGTTCACATAAAACAAATGTGATGCTTTAAGTAAGTTAGCAACAAACAAAGTGATTACTTAAATGCTGGCAAACAATGACATATAACTTCTGATATATCCAGTAAAATACATTGTATTATAAACATTAGGTATAAATATTATTACCATCTATTTATATTAAGTAATACGTTTTGAAAGACTTCATCAATAAGGGTGAATATGTTAAATAACTGTGTGCTATAAACTTTTACTGAAGTTTTATATACGATACATCCTACTTTACTATGATTGAATTGCTTGTCATTTATCTTTCATGTAAATATTAATTGCTTATACAATAAGTAGACATTTATATTGTATTAGAATTCTGTCTAATCTACTATATCTGTTCAAAATAATATAAATATTGCTTATTCCTATTACAAATATTCTCCATATGATAATTCAATTTATGGAGCTCAGATGTTCTGGATTGTCAAGGTATGAGTGACAATCTGATGGACTTAGGTTTATCCATCAGATTAGGAATAATTTTCATTCCATGGCTACTGCGAATCTTAGTTTTGTTAACATTTATTAGTTTAAATTTGTTATTTCACAAAAACATTTTAGTATGCCTGCCCAAAACATTACTTTATTGGTAAACACTCAAAGTGATAATTTCCTTTAAAAGCTCAAACATATACGTTATAGTTATCAAAGGAAAATGCATAATAGTCACAATAAAACAAAAATACATAGTCTAAATAACTTACGATGGATTTAACTTTATTATCTTTAAATACTAATGGCTTAAACAATACTAGCAAGAGATCAAATCTACTGAAATATTTAAAATTGACATCAATCGTCTTACTTCAAGAAACTCATTTCAAAACAAATGACAATTGCAAATGGAATCCTAAGGAATATATGATATTGGTGCAATCCACTCATAAGACAAAGACAAAAGGAGTAACAATTTTATGGAAAACAAATGTGACTAACCCAGAAATCATTTATAAGTATGAAGATAAAGAAGGCATTATGGCATTAGTAATAGTTAAATATAATAAGATAATATGGACTGTAGCCAATCTATACTGGTTCCCAGGCACTGGAACAGGAACTGTTAAAAAACACTTGGATTTCATTTCCAGTAATTATAAAAGCAACGTAATATTAGGAGGAGATTTTAACTGTATATTTGATATTTCTGAAACAACAAATAAAAGACCACTGTGTACATCTTCTGTATCTTATACTTTAAAAAGGTGGGTAGAAAAAGTTCATCTTGTAGATGCCTTCAGATTTAAAGAAGATAAATCTTTGTTGTTTTCCCATCAAGATCACGGATTGTGTACCCAAACTAGAAAAGATAAAATATTTGCTGCCCATGACTTACACTCTAAAATCATTAATTTCTCCTTCACTCCATGCCCCTTTTCAGACCCAATTCATTGATACTAAAACTTCAAAATGAGTACAAACCATTAATCTTTAACTCCAGAATTCCAGCATATATAACTAAAATTAAAGTGTTCAAACCCTGGTTATTATATGAATTACAGTTCTTCTTAGATATTAATTACACCACAGAGATAAATAAAATAATGATATAGGATTCATTAAAAGCTTACATACATGGTAAAACCCTAACTTGATATAAAAAAAATCAGAGAATGGGATTCTGAATTATTAAATCTACAATCCAAACTTTTGTCAGTAAAAGTTGAAAAAAATCAAAATCATTTGAAGATGAAAAAGAAAGTAGAAGTATTAAACAATAAATACAATTAAATTTTAACACATAAAACTAGTTTAGCTTTAGAAAAACTAAAAATTAATACCTTGGTCACTTCTCCCAAATATCTACATAATGTATCCACAAGAATCAAAGTACAATCAAAAGCTAATAACATTAACAGTATCTTCCATGAAAAGAAAGGGAAAAATGTCTCGGATATAGGTGACATTCTTGATGCCTATAGAAATCACTTTATGGAACATTTCCAAAAAGAAAATATACATATCAATCAATTAAATCTAGATGAAAAATGTTCTAATATAAAAAAAATAGAAAAATTAAAACTAGATCTGCAAGCACCCATATCCTACAAAGAAATTACAGATACAATAAAAGAGGGTAAAAATAATAAAGCTCCAGGTGCAGATGGCATAATTATGGAAATATATAAACTTTTTCCTTCAAAGATTCTATGCATCTTCCATAAGTTCTATTAGAAATTCAGTCACAAGCTGTAATACCACCCTCTTGGAGATAGTCCTTAATCACACCAATCCTAAAGGAAAACAAATCGCCAAACCTCTGTACCACATATAGACCTATATCACTATTAAATAATGACTATAAGATATTTATGACAATATTAACTAACAGAATGAAAATACTACTATCCAAAACAATAAATAATGATCAAACTAGATTTATATATCATATACACACACATGACAGTATTAAAAGGATAATTTCTCTTACAGATTATGTTAATAAAGAAAATAAAGAAACACTCATAATTGGCTTAGATATAGAGAAAGCCTTTGGTTCCCTAAATTGGGACTATTATATTCAAAATCCTAATGCCATTTGAATTTCCTGCATCCTTTGTTCATCTCCTAAAGTATATATATACAAATAATTTAGTGTATGTCAAGTTAGGTCCTTTTACCTCTGAATCTATACATATAACAAAAGGCACTAAACAAGGATGTTCAGTGTCACCGATTCTATTTGCACTGGCTATTGAAATATTGGCAGATTCAATTCATAACAATATAAAAATCAAAGGAATAGATGTTTATGAACAATACAATTCATAGGTTAGTACTAAGCTAATTGCCCTTGCGAGCCATTGTAAGCCTAGCCAATTATCCCTTGTGAGACTCAAACCCTGCACTTTGTGTTTGTAAGGCAAACACCTTAACAATTAGGCCACCCTCCCAACTAATTCTAAAGTAATTTTATTGGCTGATGACATATTACTAACATTATCTAATGCAAAAGAGGCATTAGAACAATTAGATATATTAATTGACAAATTTCACATGACTTCAGGACTCCATTTCAATAAATCCAAATCATTTTTTTTATTATTTTTAAATAATAAAAAAGAAAAGAACTGAAGACTAAGTCTCAAAAACCTACAATACTATCAAAAAATTAAAATTTCTGTGGAAAAAATGGAACAAAATAATAATAACATTTGAAGATAGACTACAGTTAATAAAAATGGCTTTACTGCCCGAGGTCCTATATACAGCCTTGGCAATACAGTTGTTACCAGAAAGGAATATACTTAAATAAATAAATTCATGCCTAATAAATTTTTTATGGCTTCCCAAAAGAAACAGAATAGCTTTAATGCATCATATCAGACCATGGAAAC
>NC_056729.1:859101177-859118677 GCF_019279795.1 Protopterus annectens | reverse complement strand
TATAATATAATATAATATATGTGTGCGTATATTTATAGATATATTTTTTATTAAATACCTTTATTGAATTATCACTTGTGACTTCGGCAAAATTACATTTATGTAAAAGTAATCAAACATTATACTTCACATATATTGCTATATATCATATAACAAAAGCAACATTACATAAACAAGAAACAACTTTATCAGCTAACAAGAATCAGTCAACTGAAACACCCAGTGTAGAAAAGTCAGTCCAAACTCTACTACTTAACCCTATATTCTCACAAGTGGAGCAATAAGCATGACTGCTGTATAAGTAATTTCAAGGTAGGGATCACAACACTAAAATGCCATATAACATCAACAATACGTATTTTAAACACTCATTTAGCTATCCAGTCTGTGCACCAGACAACGTACAAATGTAACCTTGAATTAAAAAGACAGAAACAAGGTGATGGCTCAGTTATCATTATTTGCACAGGGTGGGTTGGGGGGGGGGCAGAGGATGGTGAGGATGGCACCAAAGTAGTGAGTGTGTGTGAGTAAGAACAGAGGCAGACAGAAATGCAGATAATATGAAATGGCCACTGAGGCAGAATGACCTGCAAACCTCATTAATGCCTCATGTAGATGACATGTGGGTGTCTGTAATGGCAATCAATGTGAAATGTGTGTGTGTGAATATGTGCATGAATGCAGCCAAGCTATGTGCTAGCACTATGTCCCTGCATGTCAGACACATGTCAGCTGTGCATGGTAGAAATATCAGTTAATTATCATCACCACAGCTGTGAGAACTGGCTCTGCCAAGAGTTGCAGTGGCATATCCATGCCCATGGTCAGATGTGGTAGTGCTACCTGAATGTAAACAATGTCTGCTGTACAAACTGTCCTTATAACTATGCCCAGATCCACATCCCCATGACCTACCACATCTGGGTGAGGATACCTCAACCACTGATGGAGCAGTTGAAGTAGTCCTTCAACATGAATGGAATCAGGCATAGCCTCGTTAGCTAACACCAGATGATGCTGTGGATCTACAGCCACATGGATGCTGCCCCCCCAGTAAGTAATCCATCACAGACACTGCCTGTTCCATTGTGGCATTCATCTGATCCACTGAATTGGCTGCACAGTGGAAGCAGTCAAGCACATCAGCTTGTGCCACATCTAGAAACCTAAGCATGTCTTTTTAGGCTCTAGTGGAATGTGCCTGTGCCTTCATGATTGCCCTAAGCATACTCTGAGTGGCACAAAGACACACCAGCATCAGGTGGAAGTCAGACAATAGGCTTACTCCAGTCACCCCTACCAACCCTCTTACATGGCACCTCACCCACACTTTGGCTATGGCCAGAATCAACCTGCACTGAAACCACAGTAACCATACTACCCTGATCAACTGTGTTAACCTCAACCGGTCTACTATCTGAGGGTCAGTGGAATGGGTATGCTTACGCAATCTGACTGTGTCTAAACGAAATCCAGGGGATGTGTGAGTCACAACCTGAGTGTCAGATTCAACCTCTGCACTCCCCAACTCTGCCTTTGTTTGGCCACCTTCATCATCATCATCATCATCATCATCATTACCATCAGAGCCTTCCAATACTCCAACATCAAGTGGTGGGAGTCCTACACTTTCACTGATAGGATTGCCTGTGATAATATGCAACAAGCACAGGAACAGAACTACTACTCCCATAAATGTTAACACAAAATATCTCAACAAAAAGTAACACTGTTCACACAATTGCAAATGCTAAAGCAGCACAGACACTCATTATGCACTTCACGTACTTACAGTTAATATCTATCTAATAATGCGTAGAAAGAACAAAAACAAAAATTGCTTACCATGTGCAAATGTCTCAACACTTTGCAGGGAGGATGGGCCTGGAAGAAATGAAGTAATGAAGTAATGAAAGGACACCAATTAATCATCACAATTGGAATAAGACAGGGATAGTGAATACACAGTTGCCTATATGCCCTGTAGGAAATAGCTCTGACTGAGACTTGTCCGAGCCATCCTCCCACACCAATGTCTACTGAACAACTGTCTTGTATAACTATATGACTTATCAATAGGTACAGATAAAAAAATTGTATGACTTATCAATAGGTACAGATAAAAAAAAGTATCACAAGCAGTAGCAGCCAAATTATATTTTGGTGAACAAGCCAATATTATGGTTGCATATGTAAGCTTACCTGGAATCTGCTCCTGAGGCACTCTTGTCCTCCCAGCCACATTAGCACTGACATCTAGCACATGGTGTGCAGGCTCTCCTGAGCTGTCAAGATCTCTGACAGTGGACATGAACTCCTCATTTAGTGTCAGTGGTAGCTAGGAAGCAGGACCACCCCCAAAGCCAGTTGTTCTCAGGCAGCTGCAGCCATCCTCCTCAATGCTGATGTAATCATATCAGTGGCCTGATGCAGCATCTGACTATATTTGTGGCTGGCGACTAACTGGCTCCAAATCTCCTTTCTGAAAGCCATATCCCCTGGTTTCTCTCAAGCAGGAAGTCTCCATGCCACCACAGAACCTGGATGATTACCTCACTCTCAGTGTCACCAAAAGTTTTTTTTTTTTTGTGGCTTTGTAGGCTTGTGTGCTATAATCCTACATGACATAAAACAGAACACATTAATAAGTAATGTATTTGTTCACAAATCAGCCTGTGTACCCTTTGTCAGCATTAAGCACTTGAAACACACTTCCATTTAGTACAACAGAATGTTAGGAGGCGCTGCCCCCCCCCCACACACACACACACACACACACACTCAAAGATTTGTACAAACCAAGGGATATCACATAATTAATGTAGATGTTTTCAACAAAATCAGGCTTTCCACACATTTTCAGCAGAAAAGCCTTTGAAACACACCTCATTTTGGGCAACAGAATGCTAGCTGTCTACTGTCAACACACACCACACACACTCACAAGTAGTCATGAAGCTTTGTAAAAACTAAGGAATACCACATAAGTAATGTATATATGTTTTCCCCCAAAATATCAGGCTGTCTACACATTTCAACAGGAAAGTACTTGAAACACACTTTTCATTTAGGACAACAGCATGGTATGTTGCACCCCCCTACACACTCAAAAAAATATAAAGGTCTGTATAAACACTCATTCTGTCAACATTCATAAAGTGAAGACAGAAACGTATGTCATTGATTACTGGATGACAGTTACCATTGCTAACTAATAAAGAAGTCAATTTATGAATGCCAGTCGATTTTCACTGATCCCACCACTCAAGTGTAGGTAGCCCTGGGCCATCTGAGAAGCAAAACACCAGTGTCAGCAACATTTAAATTACATTTCTTTCCAAAACCATATGAAATTGCCAAAGCAAATATTAAGAAAATAGTTGTGCTGAAAGTATATCCTGTCTGTCTCACAAATGTAAGCGCCTGCCAAAACTGTCTATGCCAACAGTGAAGTATAAGAAATGCATATATATAAAACCTTATTTTTCTCCTAGCTATATCCATAGATTGATACATTTACAAATTCTAAACTGTCATTGAATAGTAGAAGCATACCTTATGCAATATAAGGGCTTCTCTGCAGAGAAAACACATTCAAAGAAATACCAATCTTCTGTTCTGTCTAAATACACATGCCAGCTCCACCTTCAAAATCTCTAGCTACACTGTTACCTTTTTATAGTGTAGATCCAGTCCTCTGAGCACTGTGAAAATGCAAATGAGGTGGGAACCCATTAAAATTGCTAAATACCGAACATGCAGCTGATGTAAACATAGTGTAGGTTCTACACCATTGTTAGGTGCTAATGGCTTGCAACTTGGAATGTTTACTGTGAGTAAGGGAAAACACAACAGCAATTTAGACACCCTTTTCTGGAGGGGGTGTGATAGTGAGGATACACTAGCAAAGTGTGTGAATAACTTCAGTGAGATTTTAAATAAAGCAACCCCCCACACATGTATAATTTTAAGTCTCTTGCATTTGATGAAAACTGTTGTTCACTATTATATATTTTTATCACAACTTGAATGTAAAAATTATAGAAAATGCACTGTAGACTGCATGTCTAATGTTAAACCAGAGATAAGGGAAGAATGACCAGAATACAAAGACAAGAGAGAGCTGCATTTCTGCAAACATATTCATAAACGCTTGTGTCTTCTTCTTTTCACAGTTAGGGGTCACCACAGCGGAACTCCAGTCCGCTAATGATTGGCAGTAGATTTTTACGGTGATGAGGTGCCAGCCCAATGCCCAATGTTCAAAGAAGGCACGGCCATTCATGCATGTCTTTCGAATGCCAATCGACCCGGGGAGGACATGCAGACTCCACACAGAAGGTGCTCCAGCCAAGAATTGAATGGGAGGACCTCTTGCAGTGAGGCGACAATGCTACTGCTGCACCACCGCGGCTTATAAATGCTTGTGTCATTGCAATGAGTTTGTTAGCCACACATGTACAACCAACTGAGAATGTCCAATTGTATCAACTGTTAGTAAGTGGATATGAAATAGGAATTGCTTGTATGCACATGATTTAATTGGTGCTGCAATGCTGTGTCTGTGGCAAAGAGAGACAACACACTCCATCTGGGTTTTGTAACTGCATTAGTCTGAAGGTTCATATTTAATGTTGTTTCACCTTTTTATTTTTTGACTTTACCATTTCTGCAGCATATGGCTTAGCACAAACAAGGCTAACTGCCTAGAAAAATAAAAAAATAATGTCTGTTGCCTTAGTAAGTGCAAATACACTTTGTGGCATTGCATGACAGACAGCAACATATATTGTAATGACTGCAGATATTACACCTGTTACCCGACAGTCTGTGTAGCACAAGGTGTGAATATGTTGAGCTAAACAAGAAAGAAGGTAGGTTGGTTGGAGTCCTGCAGTAGCTATTTTTACTGAGGAAGAGTCATAATGAGTTATTTACACAAGTAATATATGTTCAATATTGTCTTTTACATTTGCACATTGCCTACTTATGTGCAAACAAGGTTCACAACTTAAGGAAAAAAGTGAAAAATGTAATTTGGTTAACCTTCCTTCAAAAAAACAGGCTCAGCAGCAATGCGTGGCCATCAGCACTCTGGACAGTACTGAGTGTGGAAAATACACCTCCTCCCTAGCCTTCCCTGTGGCATCAGGTGGATGTACAATGAGTTCATGGTCAAAACACAGCTGAGCTAGGCTTCCAATCCAACATAGTACACTTTTTAGTAAGGGTGTCCCACTGTAATTTTTCACAAAACTGTGATTATAAAGGCAATACTACATACCAATACCTATGTATACTGGGTTGATGGACCACAGACACATTTTTGTAGGTATTATATGTATTATGTGGATAAGTTGTTTATCATGAAAATGATGATTATGTAAAATAATTCACTTGTATATCTATGATGGATACAATAGTTTACTGGCAATCATAGAAAACCCTCTCAAAACACAGGTATAACTGTTGAAGACAGTGTTATACAAATCACAAATCTATAACTAAAGTAATGCAAGTCTATCCATCTCCAGTATATTATCAGACATTAGTCCTGCATCATAGATGAGAATGCGTATGCCAGAACCTTGTAATGCCAAACACATATAGTCTTAATGGGAGTATAGCACCAGTCACTCTTTAAACTGCATATCTGTGATGATCATGACTGCCAAACATTTATTTTGTGGCAATAAGGAAAAACCATCTATATTGAAATGTATGCATTGTCTTTTTTACATAGATTTGAATCCCACATTGTACAAATTACTTCTAATAGTGTGCAAGTCTCCAAAAATATGTATCAAGTGATCCCAATGAGCCCTCTAAAGTCATAGCTTAAAAGCCAAGTCATTTAGCATTTCACTGTTGACTACTGGATAAAGTGTGACCAGGTACAGCAGAACATATGTCATAAATTAATGCCAAATGTTACATTATCCTTGCTGTTTCATATACTCCCTTCCTCTTTGTTTGGCAATATTTATCTTCACTTACCATCATGCAAACACAGTTGGCATGGTTGTGCATGTTTGTGCACTGGTCGCAAAATGTGGTATAACAAATTGATGGGAAAACAATTGTACTGTTGTTGAAGGACCTTTGCTGACATGGCAAGAGATGGGAAGGATGGTGTCAAATTTAGGGCACAGAGGTGTGGTGTAGAGTAGTCAAAAATATTTGTTGCACTCCTCATGGAGTGCTACAGCCAAGGGTTGCTGCAGCAGGACTATACCAGGTATCAGTATAAGACTAAGACTTGGAACAGCCTAGCCAAGGCCGTCTCCAGTGCAATTGGCATACCATGCACTGGGAAGCTATGCAGGCACTATTACAGTACAGTACACCATTACAGTAACCTGAACTGATGCAAGCAAGCATATCTTGACCAGTGTCTGGATGAGTTTAGAACTTCTGACATTATACAGTTGTGCAAGTATACAGACAAAGCAACTAAAATTACATGGAATGGTGTAGATAGGTAAGACTGGCATGCATAGTGCTTTCATGTCTCATTTTCTCCCATTTATTTTACAGCTGCAAAGGAAATCTAAGTGAACAGAGAAGCACATGCTAAAAGATTGGAGAGACTCAAAGAGGAAAGGGGTATGTATGCTGCCTGGGTATACTTGAGTAGACAGAAACTCCATTGAATCAAATCTTACTTAACCAACATGACAACACCAAAACCTCACTTTAATGAATGTTCACATTGCAGGAATTTTAATCCAGGAACATAGGCAGTTGCCCAACATGGGAAATCTGCCCTTTTCCCAATTGTAGTGCAATCTCAGAGTTGGTATATTTAGTTGGGGGGGGGGTTGTAGGTGGTGTGGGGGTAAAGACCCCCACTTGGGTGTGTTTGTCATGCTTAGTTGTGTTTGTTTTTTTATGTTGGCCAGCTGCCTATTTTCCTGGATTGAAATTCTGGTGATGTAAACATTCTAGCTAATATAATAATAAAAGTATATTTATTGTAATAAAGCATGACCCCACTCCCTTATAAATCTCTCTTGTTTTTTGTAAATTGAAATATACCATTCTGGTGGGTGGCCACGGTGGTGCAGCGGTTAGCGTTGCCACCTCACAGCAAGAGGTTCTCTGGTTCGATCCTCAGCTGGGGTGCCTTCTGTGCAGAGTCTGCATGTCCTCCCGGTGGTTATGTGGGTTTCCTTCGGGTGCTCCGGTTTCCTCCCACATCCCAAAGACATGCTGTAGGTGGATTGGATACACTAAATTGGCCCTAGGCATAACTGTGTGCCTTCTGTGGAAGGTTGGGCGCTGGGCTGGCAACTTGACACCGTAAAATTCCAATGCCAATAATGAGCAGACGGTGATCCGCTGAAGCGACCCCTAACCAGGAAAAGCTGAAAGAAGAAGAAGAAACATACCATTCTGGTTCATACCTTTCTTCCAACCAACTAAATGCTTTTCAGTACAGGGAGGTAAGCCAATCACTGTGGCTTAGCCTGCCAACTCTCCAATGGCTGCTGCACCAACAGCCAGCACTTCTCAGACACAACCTGGCAGTATTGCCTCTCTGACCCCTGCACTACTTGGCCCATCCACATCAGGTAACATTGCCCCAGCTACTCATGCATTGGTACCCTCTGCTAGTATTGATGAAACTGTGGGTTATGTCACCCATCAGAAGCTTCCTGGGATGCAAAGTGATGTTATAGAGATTGGCCTTGGTGCAGGCATCAACTGTCTGGAGAGGTTGCTCATTAAAATAGAAAACAGACTCCCATATCAGGCTGTCTGACAGGGAAGTGAGGAAGAGGACAGTGATGACAGTTCATAGAGTGAGGACTAGATTATCACTTTTCCCACTGTTGATGGGCACGTGCCCCCACTGTCCCATACCTATCCCCAATCATTGTGTCCCCCAACCTTTTGTGTCCATCACCATCCTTGTGTCTGTCGTGTTTCTCCCATTTGCCTTTACCTGCTTCCTAACCTACCCTACCTATCTGACCTTCACATTCCTATGTCCTAAAATAAATAAATAAATAAATAAATAAATAAAGGGCACCTGTCCCACAAAATTAATTTGTCCCATACATAGCATTCCACTTCACATGTTTCTTTTTGACACACTTGATTTGGTCCAATTGGCTATACAACATTATTTCATTGTTGCCACCCATCCGTGCTGTGGTGACAACACAAATTTATCCAGGTTCTTATGGTGATATATTGAATACTAGTCAAAAATGAGTATTTGAAGTGACATCCATCCCCACAACTATGACATATTTATCCAACCTTGTTCTGATTGTCATAAACCTGTTGTCCCTCTCCTAAATCTTACATACCCCTGTGTCAGTCACTTCAAGCTATAGAGCATGGTAGTTTAATGATGAGAACAGACCAAAAACACATCCATGAATGTTCCAGTATACCAAACATTGTTATGTGTATGTTCCTCTCTCCTTGTATCTGTCCTTTCACTCCCATTTCTGTTTACATGTGTGTATCTATTAGGCTGATAGAGGTCATAAACAGTTTCTGCACAGTGACATGACTCTGCTGATGGATAATACAAGCATGTTACCTTTATTCAGTAGTTTATTAGTGCTCTTGTAGTGTGCAAGGTTTCAAAATTTGTTGTAGGATTCCCTTTGTGTCATGTTCAAGTGATGATGGGTGAAATGTTCATCTGATATGATGTGGAAACTGTTCTTCCTGTGAAGAAGCATACTGCACACACTTTTCTGGATATCCAGCTGTACACAAATAGTTAGCATATTTGTTGAGTCATACTAATCATTTCAAAAGATGTACCACCCGTTATCATTTCTGGAAAGCTGTATGCATAATTAACTTATGATTTGTAGTGAGGCCTGCAAAACAGCTACTACTTGTACAACTGTATTGAGGTAGGCATTACTGATAATATTTGGGGAAAGCACATAATTCAGTGTAGTCCGTGATTGTCGCATTTGTAGTCCTGATCACATTCACTTAGTTAATTCCATCCTGGCAACATTTTTGAAGTGAAAATTCTTATGGGACTGTGTGAGAGCTTGGAGTGAAAAGGAAAAGTGAAACAGAAGTAGGAAAGTAAACTCTGCTCTTGGGCAGAGTTTGACTTCCATACTCTACTTTGTATTTTTAACCACACAGACAGATGCACAGTCTCACACACACACACACACACACACACACACACACGCACACACACACACACACACACACACACTTTCATAATGAGTGATCTCCTAGCAGCAGCATTTGAAAGGTTTATGTACCTCTTGACCATACTGCTCCAACCCTTACCACAAGAAATGTGGATAGAGCCACAAATAATGGGGGACCAAAGAACCAAAAATAGGGACATTTAAAAAATTGCTCTTATACACTTACAACATTGCTAGAATGACAGCATGCTAGAATTAGCATGCATATTCCACATTGCAGTCTCTTCTGCAATACTACTTCTACAAACACAAGTAAAGTTATCTGGATGCTAAACCAAGTGTGAATAATATTCTACACTGTCCACTAACCACATTTCACAAACACTGTCAGTTAGCAGTTAGCCAATATTCCTACTGCTGAATGCAATTCGCATGGGGGTCATATCACTCCAATTCAAAAAGCAACAAAACACTTGACTAATCCATACTTTTTAGATTATTGATACAATAAAATCAGTGTCCTCATGGAAACTACTTAAAATCTTGCATTTGCAACCTGTAAAACCCCCTTACTGTAAAAATCACCACAATTTACATATATATAGGAACTACTTAAAAACCTATAAGCAAAATACTCTGCAACAGTTTTCATTACCAACCAGAGATAAACAGCATCTCATCTCAAGATACAAAGATTCAACTTTTTTTCTATATGCTATAGTAGTTAAGGTAGATCACTTAGATCAATTTTTCCATGATATCTATCCCAGGAGGAGTGTTCCCAGCAGAAGAATCTGGTAGTCTATTGGCAGTTTTGGGGCAATTTCTAGCTCTTTCAAGTCCCCCATGTATAAAACCCACTTTAGAGCGGCTTTGCACGATTTTGCGCATAGCACAGTATCGGGCAACGCCGCTTAATTGGGCTTAAACCATTCTTGGCTCCGCAAAGTCTGCTCTTCACTTTTTCCCTTAGAACTGATCTAGTTCTCATAATAAATACCCTATCCCTACTCTAAAGCCTGGCACTTGCTCACTAAAGCAATTATATAAGTCAGCACTAAAAAATTAAAAGCACTACACCCTCACAAACTCTCCCTGAGTACCTTGTTCCCCATTGGCCCTTTTTTCAATTATAAAGGAATTCCCAATACTATTGTAGCATGTCCAAAGGTCAGTTGTCAATCTCCTCTCCGGTCCAGCTGGTGAATCTGGGAATCTTGAGGCAATGTTACAACTGCCTCATGTACACAGACAACCCTCTCCTCCTCCCAACAAATTCCAACACATGTGAGAGATGCAACCATATAGCCAAACTGGAGGCTAAGCTCTCTCAACTCAGTACTGGCATAACCAGTCAGGAGGAGAAGGAAACCACACTCACTACAATTCCAGTCTCACATAGACCTACCATGACAGCAAACCAAACAAATAAACACACAAAAACATACTCGGAGGCTCTAAATAAAAATCTGCCTAAGCAAAAGAGACCTCCAAAGCAGACACCCAAGCAACTGCTACCTCACAAAGCCAGTGTGCTGAACAGTCACAGCCCTTAAGGCTAAACAACACACCTGATACACTTGTAATAGGTGACTCTATCATCAGGCACACTGATGTCCCGCTCACCAGGCTGAACAAGGAGAAGGTCACAATGAGCTGCCTGTCAGGTGCTAGGATCCACCACATAACACAAGCACTCAGGTCACTCCAAGGCAAGTACAAATATGACTCAGTCATTGTCCATGCTGGTGTGAATGACCTTTGACGTACCTCCCTGGACTACATGAAAAGAGACATAGAGGAGCTCTCCGAGCATGTAGCCCAGGCCGGTATGACCCTGACCTTGAGTAGCATCTTACCCTCACCAAGAATGATGCCACAGTATGAAGACGAGATGATCAATTTCAACAACTGGCTTAAGTATTGGTGTCATTCAAAGGGGATCCAGTGCCTGTCAGCCTGGGATGACATGCTCAACAAGCCACGATGCTTCGCTAGGGACGGCTTGCACCTGTCACCCCTGGAATTTTGGATATTGGCAAAGGCTCTTGCCACCCCCATAGTGCCTTTTTTAGGCAAGGCTCAAAAGACAAACCCACCTCCATAGGTATCACAAGGGATAAGAAACTAAGAGTAATGCTACTCAATGCCAGAAGTCTAAACCTCAAGTTGCATGCACTCAAAACTCTCCTTAGCATGGAGAACATCGATATCTGTGCAGTAACAGAAACCTGATTCAAGGCTCCCGAGAGCACTCCAGCACTACCAGGTTATACCTCAAACCATGTTTTTCGGCCCCAAAACTTGGAACGAACCACAAAAGGAGGGGGAGTATCAATATTCGTCAAAGATACCCACACCTCCAGGTTGGTGGCACAGCACGAAGCAGCAGAGACTATCCATGTGCAACTAACAGTGGGTAAAACTGCCTTCCAGTTTATAGCCTGCTACAGACCACCCTCCCAAACCCAGGAACCCCACTCGGCCTTCCTGAGAACACTGGAAAATATGAAGGTCTCTCCAAGCACCATTTTATTGGGCAACTTCAACTACCCAAACATAGACTGGGAGCATTACTCTAGCTCCAACACCCTAGCCCAAAGGTTCCTAGAATTTATAAACTCAAATGCTATGGAACAGCTTGTTACCACTCCCACAAGAGGGGAAAATATACTGGACCTGATCATCACCAACATGGGGACTCTATGCTCCAGACCAGAAGTGTATCCCTCACTGGTAAGATCAGACCATAAACTAATCTCACTAGATATTCACATCCCGACCCCAGCCCCTGCCCAGAAAACCACATTGAAAAACTTCTATAAAGCAAATTTCACACTCCTCAAAACCAAGGTGGAATCCTTCAAAGCCCTCGGGCCTGTGGAAAATACAGCCCAGACCGCAGAATCCTTTATAAACGCATTCTATGAACACCTTCAGGAATGCATGGATCATGCAATCCCAAACAAAACCAAGACCCAATCCTCCAAAGGCAGGCATCCTCGCTGGTGGACCCCAGCCATAAACAAACTATACAATAGAAGGAGGAAGCTACTACACGATAGAGCAAAATCCCAAAAAGGTAAGGCATCTCTGATCAGTATTAGCAAAAAATTACGGGCACTCATAAAATCGTCTAAGGCCAGCTTCGAGAGAAAAATTGCACAGGACACTAAGGATAATCACAAGGCTTTCTTTACTTATGTTAGAAACCTGGGTGGGAATTCCCAGATATGCTCAGAATTAGTCCAAAATGACAAAAAATACACCGAACCCACAGACATTGCCAACATCCTAGCTGACAGGTTCAGCGCAAACTTCTGCCCCCCCTTCCCCACCAAAAGGGCAAATATCTATCCCAGCAGAGTGCTGCCCCCCTGACATCTCAGATGCTCAGGTAAGAGCCGCCCTCTCCAAAGCAAAAAACACAGCATCAATGGGACCAGACGGTGTCCCGGGCTGCATCCTACATGAACTCCAAGAAGAACTAAACCCAAACATAAAACTACTGTTCAATCTCAGCCTTAGTACAGGATATGTACCCAAAGAGTGGCGTACAGCAACAGTGGTCCCTCTCCACAAAGGTGGTGCCTCAATGGATCCTGGAAACTATCACCCCATAAGCCTGACTAGCTTGATCTGCAAAGCTATGGAAAAGATCATCATGGACCTCATAAATAAAGATATTGGGGACCTAGAGACACTGGATCCTACCCAGTTCAGCTTTGTTAAGGGCAGATCCTGCCTCTTAAACCTGGTCGATTTCTTTGAAACAGTCACCAAGGCCATTGACGAGGGGAAGGTGGTCCACACAGCCTACCCGGACCTCACAAAAGCCTTCAATACAATACCCCACTCGGGCATTATAGATAAGCTCACCAGTTTAAACATAAACCCCTATGTCACTAGATGGGTTGCAAACTGTCTCAAAGACAGAACCCACATGGTTAGAATTGCTGGAGCCATGTCAGACTCCAAACCAGTTACAAGTGGCATCCCACAAGGCTCAGTCCTGGGACCTCTCTTGTTCGGTATATATTTCTCAGAGGTACAGGCCAACACGGAAAGACTGTGGCTGACCAAGTTCGCAGATGACTGCAAACTGGGCACCATAATCGACTCTCCAGCCAACTCAAGCATCCTCCAAAAGGGCCTCATAGAAACACACAACTGGTGCCAGAGCCATGGCCTCAAGGTAAACGCCAAAAAGTGTATAGTCATCCCCTTCAGCAAAAACAAAATGCCCACAAATTACCACATAGATGGTAATCCATTAAGTACAGAAGAAGTAATTAGGGACCTGGGGACCCAAGTTGATAGCAATCTCTCATTCGACAACCATGTGGCCAAAGTGGTTAGAAAATCATTTTATATAGCCCACCTAATCATGAAGGGATTCACATCTAGATCAGGGGAGGTCATCGTGCCTCTTTACTCATCCCTCATCAGGCCCATAATTGAGTACAATGCCCCTTTTGGGATGTACCTTACCAGACACCTGCAGCAACTGGAAAGACCCCAAAAGTACCTCACCAAGAGGATCAAAGGGCTCAAACAGATGCCATATGCTGCCCGGTTAAAGAAACTCCATCTCTACTCAGTGGCATACCGCCTGCTCAGAGGCGATCTGTGCCTGACGTATAAAGCCATGTCCAACCCAGAATTAATGGACATGCTGCACCTCAGAAAATCCAAATCCCATCGAGCTACGCGCTTGAGAGACTTGAACCTCAGCACTGAAATAAATAAGATATGCTGGAGGGACAGATTCATAACCCAGAGGCTCCCTTCACTCTGGAATAAAATCCCAGTCCAGGTTAGGCAGAGTCCCTCATTGACTCTCTTCAAGAGGAATCTTGATGAGTGGATGGGAGATCGTAGATTTACTCCGGGTATCACTTCTGTGTCACTGTTAGACAGATGCACAGTATACTTACCTTGAAAAAGGGCATAGCAAAATTCATTTTAAAATGCGTGGCAAAAGCCAAGCACACTCTGGCTAGGCTTGTAAATGCCCTAGGGCAGATAGGCTAGTATGAACCTATGAACCTAATATAGGAATCATCTAAACAAAATTTCCCAACTCTCAAGAGTCCTATAATGTGAATATTTTCTGAAAGTTCTATTAAATTTTGATGAGAAAATTAAATGTTGCTGTTATGCCTAAATGCCCAATTGATTTACTGTACATTCAGCCCAACAACTAAGTTTAGCTATCCATAGAGTTTGTTATACAGAACACCACACAATGTAATTTTTGTCAGTGTGCAAATTAATCTCTGGACTGTTAAAGACTCCAGCCTCAACCCCCCCCCCATGTACACCTCATCAGTAATTCTCCATAAATCTAGCTTTGTGACAGAAACACAGAAAAATTAGAAATTCAGCACTGGCACTAGGCAGGCCTAGCACTGCATATAAATTTTCTAAGATTCTTGGGGGGGGACTTCCTACAGCTAAATCTCCTCTCATAGATCCAATGTAATGGTAAATATATAACCACGATGGCTATGATGCTAAAGACCTGGATGCAAATAACAAACTCTCATTTACTACATGTTAATTGGATAATTTGGGCCCTGGGCTAGCAACCTGTGTCCGTAAAACCCTTACCTTCTACAGAAATAACAAATGCTGAAAGGAGCTCATTACCCAGTGTACCACATGGTGTGTAAATGGGAAAGAGATAAAGAGAATTAGATAGTGAAAGTATACTACCACTATATATACATGTGTGCGTCACTCTCATTCAGGGAGTCTTCATCTGATGGCTTACCAAAATGTCTATTTTTACTGCACACTGTCTGTTAAGTACAGCAAAATGCAGCAGTTCTTACTACTTCACTGAAAGGCAACAAGATTCTGCTAAAACATTCTGCATAAAAAACAAAACACAGACTTTTTCACCTGCATTCCTTTCCAAAAAAATACCCAAGCCCATTACGTACATGTGTATGCATGTGTACAGACAATATGTACATCAGTGTGACAAGTTTTCAGACCATACCTCTCACCCTCTTGGGCAAGAAATCCAGACAAAGCCTAAAGTAATGTGGGGACAAAGGCCAAAAAGTAGGGACAGATTTTAAATATTGCTCTTAAGAATGCCAGGATGTGTTCTATTATGCATTTGCTGAAGGATGTGAAATCTGAAAGTCAAATGCATGTCATTACTTACTGACTAATCCTCAGGGATTTGTCAGAAAACCACAAGCCTTATGAGAAACACAACCACAACATGAGACAAAACATTGGACATTCTGTGAAAATCTGGATCGTTGAGAGGTATGGTTCAGATATATACCCCACTTTAGATAGTACACACCTGTCTCATTATGACACCGCATTTTCAGAGCTGAAACTTCAAAACAGTCAGACCTCCACAACTTAATGCTTGCACTATGAATGATAGAATTCAAGTAGCTTCTGGCAAAGCAGTCTGTCTGGTGAAATCACAGAAGCACAGAAACATACAAAGTCACAAGATCTCATGCAAGAAAGCCTTATTTTTGAAAGGATTCTTTATGCCATTTTCCACTTTTTATACTCCTCTAGGTTAGATCATAACAGCACAGATTTCCTCAAAAAAGTGCATTTGTAGGTACATAAATGCATACATATATATAAGATGTCTAAAACAGTGTACAGCAAACAGGTGCTAATGGTACCAATACTTGTTAAACTAGATGACAGTCAACTTGCCATCTGTGTGTACAACAAAGCTGAGTAAAAAATGGCACCAGTCTTACAGTCTTACTAGCTATGACCTTTGCATGTGCAGCTTTGGCAACTGCAAGTTTGTGGTAAACATATGGCAGCACAGGTTTCATCCTTCAGACATTACAAACAGGTTCAATCTGATGAAATTAGTGGTATGTTAGGTGGATGTGAGAGATCCCATGAAACCTACAAAATAGTCCTATAAAAAATGTACATGGTCACCACACACAGTAGAAGTGAAACTTCTGAAGGAAGTGCAAAGAAAAGCAAATGGTACACTACAGTATAAGCTCCTTTGCACTTCCTTATAGAAGTTTCACTTCTAACATGCGTGGCAACCACACACATTCTTTTTCTTAAAATAATAGAATGATCTGGATTAGAACCTGGCTCATCTGTTCTCTTAGCAAGATCTCACTGGGCCACAGAGAAAGCTAGGCAGCAGATGTTTTCTGCAGTCTACTGTCCAGAGTGCTGATGGCTGTGCATCACCGCTGAACCGGTTTGCACGAAGGAAACTGAACCAAATTAAATATTATAGCAATAACCCATGCCTGGGTGTGGGTAATGCTGGATTTACCCATGGTTGGTGTGGTTTGGTCATGAGGGCGAAGCGTGAGTGGCCAAAGACAACCGTGGGTAAATTCAGCATTGCCCACACCCAGAAGTGGGTTATTGCTATTATACAATGACATTATTTAAGAAAAAAAAATAATTACTTTTCTTAAATAATGGCATTGTATAATGCCTTCTTGCTGCCCGTCTGCAGCTGTCTGGTATTCTGTGGCAGTTCTGATGTACTGTGCAAGCGTATGCTTATGCAGTACATCAGAGCTGTGGGCAAAAGCAACAGAGAAAGCAAGATCTCCATTGCTTTTTACAAACTGTCTCACTATGTTAAAGGAGTTTAACGTAGCGAGACAGCTTTAAAAAAAGCAACAGAGAATCTCCGTTGCTTTTTTTAAAGCTGTCTCGCTATGTTAAACCTATTTAACATAGCGAGACACCTTTAAAAAAAGCAACTGAGATAGGAAGATCTCCATTACTTTTTTTAAAGCTGTCTCACTATGTTAAACTCGTTTAACATAGCGAGACAGTTTGTAAAAAGCAATGGAGATCTTGCGTTCTCTGTTGCTGTAAAAAAAAAGTTATACTAATGGAAAAAGTCCAGGTGAACTGGACCTTTTTCCATTACTATAACTCTGATTTACAATGTGCACACTGACCAATCAGCATGCATGTTTTGGAATATTAATAGGGGGGTTTGTTGTATAATAGAGTTTTTTCTTACAGCAGATTACCACTTTTGCGTGGCGCTTACTCTGCCACAAACAAGGGAGGCAATGGTGATAGTTATGTATGTAACAAAACTTTGGCCCCAACATTTGAACATCACAGTATTTGTCAGCAATTTCTCCCATAAGATAATTTGCAAACTACTTCACAAGTCCATGTTGAGGTCATGAAATTCGAATCATGTATGTACTAACACTTTGCCACTGTCCACGCAAATCAGATTCTCAGTGATGCACTATGTAAAGAGGTGTTTAGCATGCCGTACACTGGTTACTGGGCTACTATCTTCTCTGACATGGAAAGGCATTCATAAGCACACTAGAAGGGCAGGGACATGT
>NC_056729.1:859088677-859098677 GCF_019279795.1 Protopterus annectens | reverse complement strand
GTGCACTCTAACAGTGCTAAAGTTAGACATGTGCCATGGCTCTAGCTTCGAGTACTGTTTTTTCTAGTTTATGTAACTCTATAGGTAGGAATTCTAATCTGACACCAGTTGTCTTGAGTGTGCATCTGTGTGTGTTCGTGCTGGCGTATGTGTGCATGTGTGTGTGTGTGTGTGTGTGTGTGTGTGTGTGTGTGTGTGTGTGTGTGTGTGTGTGTGTGTGTGTGTGTGTGCATAGTCAGAAGAGCTTGACTAGGGCCTACTGCCCTCAATCAAATATCATTCAGAAAATACTTTTACACTGGTACATGGCTCCACAGCAATTTCATACAGTCCTCCTAACATCATCTTCTCACCATACACTGATGATGTCCTCTATAAAGTGCACTCTGATACTAATAAAAATCACACTTGTGCCTTGACACTACCATTAAGTATGTTGCTCTCTAGCTTGTGTAACTAGTTAAGCCGGGGATGGCATTTCCCAACAGTCAGCTTGTGCATGTGCATAGTCAGAACAGCTTGAGTCCAGGTCCTGCTGCTCTCAATCAAGTATCATTTAGAAAATGCTGGTACATGACTCCACAGGAATTTCATAAAGACCTCCCAAAATTATCTCCTCACCATGCACTGATGATGTCATCTTCTATGAAGTGCACTCTAACAGTGCTAAAGTTAGACATGTGCCATGGCTCTAGCTTCGAGTACTGTGTTTTCTAGTTTATGTAACTCTATAGGTAGGAATTCTAATCTGACACCAGTTGTCTTGAGTGTGCGTCTGTGTGTGTTCGTGCTGGCGGGCGTGCATGTGTGCATGTGTGTGTGTGTGTGTGTGTGTGTGTGTGTGTGTGTGGGTGTGTGTGTGCACGTGTGTGTGTGTTCATTTAACTATCACCCTGAAGACAATTTTACACCAGGAAGTGAGTCCACATTTGTGTCACACAATTCTCCCAACATCATCTTCTCAGCATACACTGATGATGTCATCCCCTGTAAAGTGCACTCTGACAATATCAAATTCAAATGTCTGTACTGGCATGAGCATTACGTACTGTGCTCCCTAGCTTGTATAACTAGATAGGTAGGGGTTCTAATCTCAAAGCAGTCAACGTATGTGTGTGTTCATTCAACTATTTGTCTGCAGACAATTTTACACAAGGATGTGAGTCCAAATCCATGTCACATAAGACTCCCAATATCTTCTTCTTCTCACCCTACACTGATGATATCATCCTCTATAAAGTGCACTCTGACACTGTTAAAGTCAGGCATTTGTAGTAGTGCTAGTGTTACATTGTATGGAATCCAGCCTGTGTACCTACACTGGTGTGTTTGAAACTGACCTCACTCATCTCATGTGTGTGTGTGTGTGTGTGTGTGTGTGTGTGTGTGTGTGTGTGTGTGTGTGTGTGTGTGTGTGTGTGTGTGTTTGTGTGTGTGTGTGTGTATGTGTGTGTGGATGGTGGAATAGTACAACTATTGTATGATGTTTTGAATCTCTTTTCATTTCACTCTCTCTCAGGAGAACATGTTACATAGCCCCATGAACACAACATCCCCTGTTCCCTCTGTTCACATAGCATCCTTTCTGTGGAGCACTGACAATGTCATCATCTGAAGATGTAAAGACACTTCATGAAGCAGAGCCACTACATTACCCTATGCAAACCATCTGCAGGCCACTGGATGCGAGACTGCTAATTCTGTCGTGGGGTGATGCACATGGGATGTCACATATGGACATAGGCAGTCTGTAGTAAAATCAGACACATACACACATATGCACAAACAGCTTTTATCTTCTATCATATAGATACACCAATGTTGTTTTAAATAGTCTACGATTTAATGTGTTCTTGACTACTAGGCTATCAATGCCCACCCTCTGAAGATTGCATATATCAATATTGTTGTTATCCACATATGCTAGGTTGAGGTACAGATGTTCTGTAGGCCTGCAACAGTGTATTCTAATCTGTGATTTGAGCTACTGTATTGATGCCCCCTGCTGCAATTTGGTTACATAACAGCTGTCTTAATATGCCTCCTTAGGACTGTTGACATGGAATGATGCTACGTATATTGCTGCCTTACTAAGGCATGTGTTTTTGTAGTGGAGTATATCAATATTCTACACAGTTGTCATTCAACTGTCACAGTGACAGCTGCAGCATGGCACAGGTGTGCATATGTACACCTAGCCTATGTAAATACTGACTGACATATAACAGTATTACGTCATATTGATTACATGGACACACACCTGGCTTCATTCACATGTAATGCTGTTATATAAAGAAACATATGACATGTTCAGATTAACTTTCAGTTTTGGGGAAGTCATTATATGCACAATTGTTTTGCTATTCACAAGGATTATTCAGGTGTTCCACAGAAGCATTGTGTGACTATCAGCATTTGTGTTATTATCTGATCTGCATGAACTGCATCTACAACAGCTGCAATGTATCCATATTTGGTGTCAGGACCATCACCCACACATTTCCACTGATAAACATATAGGCATATGATGTCCGAATGTAGTGACATGTAATCGGTTGAGCTGCATGACTGTGATAACAGTTCCACTATACTGCATGTGATTGCTACACAATATTGTATTTGGAGGTGATGTCACAAAGCATTTTGTAACTATGTCTGAAATATTAAGGGAAATACACAGCTATGTTCAGAGCTGGTTGTGGATGACAACACCCATACTCAACCACCAGACATAGACAACCAGCTAGCTGACAAATTTGGATTAAACTTCAATCCTCTGTCCCCACCTGTCATCAATTTGTCACTAGCATATTACTGACACCATTCCTTAAACTATTATCTCAAGAGAGCAGGTCATCTCTGACCTGTCTAAGGCTAAAAGCATGGCATCAATAGGGCCTGACGACATCTCATGTTGCCTTTTAAATAACTTCAAACATGACCTAACAGACTGTCTTGGATCCCTATTTAACAACCACTTCCAAATAGGCTATGTTCCAGTAGAACAGTGGACAGCAACAGTCATCCTGCATGAGGGGGGGTGCATCAACATACTCAGGGAATTATAGACACATACACCTGAATAGCCTCATCAGTGAAGCCATAGAAATGATCATCAAATTTATCAACAAGGTCATAGAAAATCTCCTGACTCTGGAACCAAACCAGTTTGGATTTGTTAAGGGTATATCATGTCTGTTAAAGATGGTTGACTTCTTTTTGGAGGTCACCAAAGCCATGGATGAGGGAAAGACTATGCATCCTGCCTAACTTGACCTAACTTGACCAGCATTTGACACAATTCCTCACTTAGATATTATAGCAAAAGTCTCTCAGCTGGACAAAATCCCTTACGTAACCATGTGGGTAGCCAAATGGATCATCGACAGGATACGTACTGTCAATGTGGCTGAATTATTCTCTAGCAAGTGACCAGTCACCAGAGATATAACACAGGTTATTTTATTAGGTCAATCACCAACAGTTGATCCACACACTGGAGGCATTCTATCTCAGCAAAACTACCATAGACTGGTTTAATGACTACCTTTCTTGTAGACAACAGGCTGTTCAATGGGAAAATAGCTTATCCGACCTACTCCCCACAAATATCGGTGTTCCCCAAGGATCTATCCTTGGTCCTCTTCTTTTCTCCATATTTATTAATGGTCTACACTCTATCATTCCCAAAGCCACCTGTATACAATATGCAGACGACTCCACCGTGATCTGCTCTGACATTTCTCTCGCCAAACTCCAAGTCGCAACCCAAAACTGTTTTTCCCTAGTTGAAAAATGGTTCTTGGAACTAAAACTTTTACTTAACCCATCCAAAACCAAATTACTTCTGTTTTTCCCCACTACTTCTACCCCTCAAGGAAATGAATCTCCTAGCACCAACCGCCCCACCATTCACGTGACCTCAAATAATGGGACCATAATCGACTCTGTCTCCCACACCAAACTACTAGGCGTGATTATAGACCACAAGCTTAAATTTGATACGCATATCAGCCTGACCATTAAGTCGGTAAACAAGAAACTCGGGTCCATGTATAGAATTAAGAACTTCCTAACCCCACACACTAAACTAACCATTGCCACCATAACCCACCTCCTTTCCGCACTCCTCTATGCCTCCCCGATATTCTCCTTCCTTAACAAAAGAGAACTCAACAAACTATCTACAACCTATAACCACATAGCCAGATTTATAACAGGAATGCCCTATCGCACACATCACTGCAACAATCTAAGGACACTAGAATGGTTAGAACTACCCAACATTCTCAAACTCAATCAACTCACTGAGGCATTCAAAGCAATCAACTATCCTGACAAAACTCCCTCAATGAACAAAATATTTACCCCCTACTCTAACCTTACATCCCTTAGGTCATCCAAAAGCTTACAAATACAAACTATTAAATCTAACAACTCGGGAGGTGAAGCACTCTATGCTAATTCTATTGGAAAATCCTGGAATGCCCTCCCAAACAACCTAAGACACAAGACCTCTCTCCACCAATTCAAAAAACAACTCAAAGATCTCCTAAAGTCCCAATGGCTATGCCCGTGTTCTAATCCAGACTAATAGTAAACATCCCAGGACTACCTAATTTCTACCCAATCCAAACCGCAAGGGTCCTCAATGTAGCCATGTTAGTCCATCTACCTAAGTCTGTTTACCTCTTTAAATTATTTGTATAACCCTATTACTTGTTTATTTGACTTTGAATGTAATACTTATTACTTGATCTTCTGATGTTTTTGTTAATCTACCTCTATTCTTTGGAGCTTTTCTCCCCGGGCCTCTACTGAAAATGGACATGTATCCAGCTAGACTAGCCCGGTCAACAAATGTAAAATAAAATAAAAATAAATAAATTAGGCCTTTTCCTGTTCAGTACTTATTTCTCAGAAGTCAGTGCAAACATAGACAATCTTCATCTGACCAAGTTTGGGAATCCACAAACAATATTGATATACTGCAAAAAGGATTAACAGACACAAATGATTGTTGTTAGAGTCATGAAGAGAAAATAAATGAAAAAATCATAATTATTCTCTTTTGTAATGCAAATACCTGATCTAATTTCAATATACATAGCATCCCCTAAGAATAGATCCACTGGTACCTGATGTAGTTACTCAGGTTTATACTAATCTGAACTTTGACCACCCTGTGTCCACAGTGAGAAAGTCCTTCTATGTGGCACAACTCACAAGTAAAGGCATGGCATCCAGAACAAAGGACGTTATAATTCCATTGTACTCAGCCTTTATCACACCAATAACTTAGAACAATACATCCTTTTGTAAGTACATCACAAGACATCTGCAACAGCTGGAGCAAACCCAGAGTTTTCTCACTAGGAAGATACAGGTTATAAAAACCAAATCCTATGCAGAAAGATTGAAAGTCCTATCACTACATTTTCTTTCCTACAAGCTACTAAGGGTCACTCTGTGCTTGGCCTACAGGGCAGTGTCCAATCAGGACTTGTTGCAAAAGTTACATATTTGTAAAATGAACTGCATGAGGGTCACTCATTCCAAGGATCTTAATCTAGCCTTTGACATAAGTCATTTTGGAGAGATAGCTACTTCTCTCAAAGACTACCCCTTCTCTGGAACAAGCTTCCTCATTCACATAAAGCAAGGTCCTTCCCTGAACCTCTTCAAGTGCAACCTAGATCAATGGATGTATAATAATTAATTCATTCCTGGGGTGGCACCCATATCCCTCATCGACAGTGGAAGTTGGTAATAAATTAAAAGGTCCTTCCTGATCAAGTGAAAAATCAGTTCTCTTCCCTAATCTGATCAGTAAAAAACAGTTCCCTATATTAATCTGGTATGTCCAAGGGTCAGTTTCAAGGTTACTCTCCAGTCCAGCTGGTGAATCTGGGAATTTTGAGGCAATGTTACAATTGCCTTATGTAAACAGACAACCCTCTCCTCCTTCCAACAAACTCTAATACATGTGAAAGATGCAGTTACACAGCCAAACTGGAGGCAGAGCTCTCTCAACCCAAGACTGGCATATTCAGTCAGGAGGAAAAGGTAACCACCCACACCACAAATCCAGTCTCACACAGACCTATTGCATCTGCATACCCAACACATAAACACACAAAAACATACTCGGAGGCTCTAAATAAAAATCTGCCTAAGCAGATATCCAAGCAACAGCTACTCCTCAACAATACCCACAAATCACATATCTCACAAAATCAGTGTTCCTCACAGTCACAGCCCTTAAGGCCAAACAACACACAAAATGCACTTGTTATAGGGGACTCTATTGTCTGGCACACTAATGTCCCGCTCACAAGACTGAACAAGGAGAAGGTCACTGTAAGCTGCCTATTGGGTGCCAGGATCCGCCACATAATGCAGGCACTCAGGTCACTCCAAAGCTAGTACAAGTATGACTCCGTCATTGTCCATGCTGGTGTGAATGACCTGAGATGTACCTCCCTGGACTACATGAAAAGAGACATAGAGGAGCTCTCTGACCATGTAGCCTAGGCTGGTATGACCCTGACCTTGAGTAGCATCTTGCCCTCACCAAGAATGATACCACAGTAGAAAGACAAAATGATCAGTTTCAACAATTGGCTAAAGTATTGGTGTCATTCAAAGGGGATCCAGTGTCTGTCTGCCTGGGATGACATACTCGACAAGCCACGTTGCTTTGCTAGGGATGGCTTGCACTGTCACCCTTAGGCTTTCGTATACTGGCCAAGGCTCTTGCCACCCCTATAGTTCTTTTTTTAGGCAAGGCTCAAAGGACAAACTTACCTCCATAGACAACCCAAGGATAAAAAAACTAAAGGTAATGCTACTCAATGCCAGAAGTCTAAACCTCAAGATGCACACACTCAAGGCTCTTCTCAGTATGGAGAAAATCGATGTCTGTGCAGTAACAGAAACCTGGTTCAAGGCTCCTGAGGGCACCCCAGCACTACCAGGTTATAACTCATACCATGCGTTTCAGCCCCAAAACATGGACCGAAGCACAAAAGGAGGTGGAGTATCTATATTCATCAAAGATACCTACACCTCCAGGTTAGTGGCACTGCACAAAGAATCGGAAACCATCCATGTGCAACTAACAGCGAGCAAAACTGCCTTTCAGTTTGTAGCCTGCTACAGAACACCCTCCCTATTACAGGAACCCCACTTGGCATTCCTGAGAACACTGGAGAATATGAAGGTCTCTCCAAACACTATGTTATTGGGTGACTTCAACTACCCAAGCATTGACTGGGAAAACTACTCAAGCCCAAACACCCTCGCCCAATGGTTCCTTGAATTTATAAACTCTAATGCAATGGAACAACTGGTCACCACTCCCACAAGAGTAAACAACATATTGGATCTGGTCATCACCAACATGGGGACTCTATGTTCCACACCAAAGGTAAACCCCTCATTGGTAAGATCAGACCATAAACAAATTTCCCTGGACATCCATATCCCGTCCCCACCCCCAGCCAAGGAAATCACTGTAAAGAATTTCTCAAAAGCCAACTTTGCACTTCTCAAGACTGAGGTGGAATCCTTCAAAGCCCCTAGGCCAGAGGATAATGCAGCCCAATCCACAGAATCCTTTACAAATGCATTCTATGAGCACCTACAGGAATGCATGGATCGTGCTATCCCAAATAAAACCAAGGCTCACTCCTCCAAAAACAGGAGACTGGTTTGGTGGACCCCAGCCATAAATAAGCTATACAACAGAAGGAGGAAGCTACTACATGACAGAGCAAAATGCCAAAAAGGGAAGGCATCTCTGATAAGTATTAGCAAGAAACTTCGATCCCTCATAAAATCATCAAAGGCCAGCTTCGAAAGAAAAATTGTCCTAGACACTAAAGAGAATCACAAGGCCTTCTTTTGTTATGTCAGGAACATGGGCAGAAACTCCCAGATATGCTCTGAATTGTTGCATAACGGTACAAAATATACCGAACCTACAGACATAGCCAACATCCTGGCAGACAGATTTAGCGCAAACCCCCCCTTCCCCCCCAAAGGAGCAAATGCCTATCCCAACTGAATGTAACCTCCCTGACATCACAGATGCACAGGTGAAAGCTGCCCTCTCCAATGCAAAATACACAGCATCTATGGGACCGGACGGTGTCCCAGGCTGTGTCTTACATGAGCTCCAAGAAGAACTGAACCCTCACATTAAGTCACTGTTCAAACTTAGCCTTACTACAGGATATGTACCCAAAGAATGGCGTACAGCTACAGTGGTCCCACTCCACAAAGGTGGTGCCACAACGGACCCTGGAAACTATCACCCCATAAGCCTGACTAGTCTGGTCTGTAAAGCTATGGAGCGTATTATCATGGAACTCATAAACAAAGATATTGGGAGACTCCAGACACTCGACCCTACCCAATTCGGCTTTGTTAAGGGCAGATCTTGCCTCTTAAACCTAGTCGATTTCTTTGAAACAGTTATCAAAGCCATAGATGATGGTAAGATAGTCCACACAGCCTACCTGGACCTCACAAAAGCCTTCGACACAATACCCCACTCAGGCATCATAAATAAGCTTACCAGCTTAAATATCAACCCCTATATCACAAGGTGGGTTGCAAACTAGGTCAGAGATAGAACCCACATGGTCAGAATTGCAGGTGCCATGTCCGAATCCAAACCATTTACAAGTGGCATCCCACAGGGCTCAGTCTTGGGACCTCTCTTGTTCGGTATATACTTCTCTGAGGTTCAGGCTAACACGGGGGGATTATGGCTGACAAAGTTCGCAGATGACTGCAAACTGGGGGCCATAATTGAATCACCAGCTGACACAAGCATCCTCCAAAAGGGTCTCACAGAGATGGATGCTTGGTGCCAAAGCCAAGGCCTCAAGCTAAATGCTAAAAAGTGCATAGTCATCCCCTTTGGGAAAAACAAGGTGCCCACAAATTACCACATAGGTGGTAATTCATTAAGTACGGAAGAAGTAATTAGAGATTTGGGGACCAACATAGATAGTAATCTTTCCTTTGATAATCACGTTGCCAAAGTGGTTAGAAAGACCTTCTATGTAGCCCACCTTGTCATGAAAGGGTTCGCATCTAGATCAAGAGAGGTCATTGTGCCCCTCTACTCGTCACTCATCAGGCCCATAATTGAATACAATGCCCCTTTTGGGATGTACCTTACCCGACACCTGCAGCAACTTGAGAGACCCCAAAAGTACCTCACCAAGAGGATCATGGGCTACAAACAGATGCCCTATGCAGCTCGACTAAAGAAACTCCAGCTCTACTCAGTTGCTTACAGCCTACTCAGAGGTGATCTATGCCTGACGTACAAAGCCATGTCAAACCCAGAATTAATGGACATGCTCCACCTTAAAAAATCCAAGTCCCTTAGAGCAACACGCTCCAGGGACCTAAACCTCAGCACAAAAATAAATAGGACATGCTGGAGGGACAGATTCATTTCCCAGAGGCTCCCCTCACTCTGGAATAGAACCCCAATTCATGTTAGACATAGCCCTTCGCTGACCCTCTTCAAGTGAAATCTGGACGCGTGGATGGGAAATCGCAAATTCACCCCTGGGAACTCTTCTGTGTCCCTGCTAGACAGAGGCACAGTAAACTAATTTTAAAAGGGTACCTTCTGTGACCTACTTTACAGAGGCACAGTAGGCTAATCTAATAGGGAGGCAGAAGCCAAATAAACTCTGGCTAGGCTTATAAATGCCCTAGGGCAGATAGCCTAGTATCTACCTATGAACTTATACCATAGCATAGCCTCATACGTCTGTGAACTTTGTTCACCCACCTATCAAAAATTGTTAAAGTCATGTTAAATCTGTATAGGATTGTATGTGGTCTTGGTCGTTTAGCCTAGTACCCTGCTAAGAACCTATAAACATATGAAGTGCAATTGTAGCCTTGATACAGCTATAGTGCAACTATGCTGCATCATGGATGCACCAGTACATCACATCAGTATTACCAC
>NC_056729.1:858998677-859081177 GCF_019279795.1 Protopterus annectens | reverse complement strand
AAAAAACAAGAAGAGAAATGAATGGTATAAATGCTGTTTATCACCATGTTAAAAGGTCACCTAGTTAGCCAGTACTCCAGTGACATGATAAAGCAATTAGGATCTGTTGTACTGTAAGGAGAATAATAAAAAAGTCTCATAACTAACTTTACTCTTCAGAACCAAAAACCTGTCTTGCATTCAAGCTAAGGATAAGCTGTACAGTGCCCCATCCCTAAAAAAATCTTAAGACAAGCTAAGATATGTGAATTGCATTTAGCCTCTACCCACATCCAAAAGTCACTGCTTGCTCTCACCATATCAGATCAGGAATACAATCATCTGTTTTCATAACGTAATAGTGTATATATTTTGGATAGAATTAGTAAGTTAAGTACTATGGTATAACTCCAAAATGTTATTATTATTTACAATCTTTGAGAGGCAAAACAGGTGAAAGACAGTGTGAAAACCAATAACAGGGCTTTCTTCTTGATGGCAATTTCAATGGATGGCAGTCAAGAGAAAATAACTCCTTAATTATGTTTATAAATCTTCTGCAGAAATGATTATTTTGTAGATTTTGGAAGACTTATCTAACACACTCTATGTCTCAATTGAAATATTAGTTGCAGTCACTTGCTTTTCTGTGAAGTGATTTATGAAAATAGAAATATCTCTTTTCTACATATAAAGAATCTTTGTATTAGTATTGGAAGTGCATCTTTTATCTGTCTGTCAATAATGTGCTCTTTATAGATATGTTAACAATTACATTTAATCACAGCTGATACTCCATTTGTCTTTTTTCAAACACATTTATTAAATTATTACTTAAGACATAGGTGCAAGTATATCAATAGCAAAAGCAAACTATATTAACATGTTTTATTCTTGCTCATTATACAATATGTATTATTTATTTTAATTCAGACCAACATTACATAAATTGCTCAAACTCTGCCTTCCATTAATCCTCAGTCCTCCTCTTGAACATTATTCTGCATACATTCTTCCCAATAATTCCATTTATTTTTACTTTAAGTTGCTCATTCCCTTTTCTAAACACCCAGCTTGATTTCTATTTTCTAGTAATTGCTATTTTTGGCAGCCAATAGCATTGCATTTAGTAAGGTGTTGCTATGTTGAGGCAATTCAGATCCCATTTCCTTAGTTGCAGCCATTTGCTTATCCAAAATTTCTGACAGAGTACTCGGCAAGGAATTTTTAAAATCAGCCAGCTTGTTAGAATCCCCAAAAATATGTTTCCAATGACGTCTCTCTCATCACACCTCCAGCATTTGCTTTCTACCAGAGAAGGTAATCCCTGTAGACTGCATTGGGCATATAAGTTCCTATGCAAAAACTTCCATGCAAAAGTCCTAAACCTTCTGACCTTTCTTGCACACTTGACTTGGGAGACATACAGATGTCATTCCATTTTTCATCTATAAATTGCTTTTTCAGTTTAAATTCACGATATTTTCTAATATTCTCTGACTGATTCTTATAGTTATCATGCAATGTTTTATATGGTCTTCTAGTTATCCCTTTTTAAAAAACAGCCTGCATTCTTGACTTGACTATAATTCTACCAGCTGGTCTTTCACCTAACATTCCCCAGTGCCTTTTCTCTTTGCCTGTGCTCTGACAATCATGTAATGTCTAACCGGCAGGCTAAACTTCTGGTTGGCTTCATTTCACTCTATTATTTTTTCCATTTCTAGTTATTTGATCTCATGTCTGAGGTTTCCTTTGCTAATTTTCTTCAGGAAATTTCACTCCATCTTGCCTATTTTGTATAACCTTACTTGCAGCCATCCTTACTGGCAACATCTTCTTTTTCCATTCTAGTGTTTGCTAAATTCTTGGAATATTTTCTGCTGCTTTATGAATATAGTATTCTGTATGGTTGCTGTTATTCTCCTTAAAGCTCTACATCCAAAATCCTTCTTTCTGAATTCTCAAACTTCACCTCTCTTTCATCATCATTATCATCTCCTATCACTTTGAATTATAACTTTCTGATGATTTCATGTATGGGAGCCTTAACTCTGCTGCTCTAAAGTATCTATTTAAATCAGATACTACTAAACCACTTTGTTCTACGGACAGAAATAACTTAATCCACTTACCTCTTCCACTCTTCCTCTCCGAAATAAATTTATCCCGCTCTTTATTATCTTCTACCTCTCTCTCCTCTGGTTCATAAGAAATGCCTGTCCTGTATAGAAACACAAAGGAACTAAAAACATTTTCACTGCTTCTTTATTTCTATCCATATTCATAATGAAAAACTTCCAATTTCTTCTTTTGTATCTTTTGTTTAGTCCTTTCCCAGCTATCCTTTACTGCCATATCAGAATCCTTTATAATCCATACATCTAAATTCTTTATCTTACATCACTATAAACGTGAATCTTGCTGAACCAATCCATGTATAAATGCATAATTTACTGCTATTGCCTTTGTCGTGCCTTAAACCTGTTTTTCAGACTCCAGCAAAATGTAAGTTGTGAATATATTAATATTCATCAGAAGACAAGCTGCCCTTTAAAGTGATTATCCATAATTTTTGTTTTAACTAGCCTCATTCATTCTTGAAGTAGAGATGAAATACACCAAATAAGTGAAATAGTTAATAAAACTATATACTTCATCGTACCCTTTCCTTTTTAATACCTAATATCAGCTAACCCCAAAAAGCAACATCACTCATTAATAATTTTATTTAAAAAAATGAGGCTATACAATGTGGGAAATGTCAATAATTATTACAATGTTTTGCATTATAAAGTTAAATGTATTCAAGTGGTGTTTACAGGGAACATAAAAAATATATTGTGACATATAATACTTCAGTATGCAATAACTAGATTAAAAAAGCTAAGGCCTATAACAGAATAACATTTAGCCTGAAAACCAAAAGATTGCAACAAAAAACAAATGGGGGCAAAATAAAAATGAATAAAACCAAATTGGTTTTCTGAGAAGGGCAAGGGAAACAACAGCCAGTACAAAGTGCCAAGTACTCATAAAATCATGACGACGTATGTTGGCCAGAAAAGACATCTATAAATATGTTTCAAAAATAGTCCAGTTCCACAAGTTCCCATTTAGTAAATATCAAATAATTTGCAGATGCTGCTGTATGTTAATCTTTTATGGATTTCATAACTATCCTATATCCAGTTAATATAAAATAATTCCCTGGAACCATTTAATTTCTCATAAGTATTTTAAGAATAGGTAAAAATGTTTAAATAAGTTAAGAAAGTTGGCCTTTAGAAGTCATATTCAGTAGCATTGGCTAAACATCTCCTTACAGTACTTTTAATTTCTCCAGCACCATGGTCCAGAAAAGGACTAAGCATAGATAAGTAAAAAGGGATGTGTAAACAGGATTGGATCCAGCACAGGGTGCCCTTGGCAGCTGCTTAAGGGACAGATCTGGCAGGGAGGCCTGAAAAACATTAATCAAAAAAAAAAAGAAAGAAAAGAAAAGAAAACCAAAGAAACTGTTCCACAAACCCCCTACCCACACATCTCTTAACCCAATTGCCTGGGTCTTTTCATCCTGCCTGCTCTGTTGTAGTAGAACTGATAAGCTGCAAGCTTCTACAACTTTCCTAATAAATCATTATGGTAGTATATTTCCAATAACTGACAGCAGGAATTGGCAAGTAATTATACTTATATTTCCATTTGTTGTCACTCATCATGTTGATTTTACCTTCACTTTTAGAAATTTCTCACAGAGCTAACAAATTTCATTTCGGAAATGTATGGCATACATGTTTTTAATGGGTCATATATTAAGCACTTGATCACCATAAGAATCCCAGTTTGCTGCTAAAAATTCTAAGTCACGGTTTCCATTTCTCTGAGAAGAAACAATCTAGAAGATGGCAATTAGTACTATTTTAGTGATTGCTTACAGTCTATCTCTCTTTTTTGTGAATTATGAGAAATGGAGAAGCCTTTCACAGGAAAAAATATGTATTTTTACTGACCTAGCAGATACATCCCTTTTGTCATTCTTTCTGTTTTGAAATTTTACAGAGCCATCATGTATCCTGTTTGAATGAGAAAAGGATGCAATGCCTATAAATGTCATCTTGATTTGTTTATATATTTGAATACAGAAATATACTGAGTTTGTGCTAAATAATATAGAGGTTACACAATACACACCCATTGATCAACCTGTGTAACTCAGACCCTGGAATGGTCATTGGAAGGCATTTATCAAATGCCACTGAAATAGTTTTCCAATGCACATGTGCATTACTGAGCATCTGTGTGTTATAGTGCATTGAAGAGCTAATGTGCTAAAATTCCTTAATTTATCACAAAAAAACAAAAAATTCCATAATTCCTTTTTACAGCCAGATTTGGGGATACATTAATATTTTTATGGAGAGGCCTTTCTAGCCAGGTACTATATGAATCTCCTTCTGGAGTCTTTACCTTTTGCTTATACGTATTCAATACTTGCCACTAAGGTAAGTACTTATCAAAATGTTTGATAAGCTGAATATTTCAGAACAGTTCGATTCCCCAATTATGCCATACTAATTAGTATACATAAGATCAAAGCATGGTTATAATTACTAAAGGATTTTTTTTTTTTTTTTTGTTTCAGCACATTGTTAGTGAGCTGTTGCACTATTATAGCTTCAGTATAAAGTGTGCTAAAACACTTTTACTTTTTTAGTGAAGATTTGTACATTTCTGATGTTACCTTGATAAACCAAGTTTTGCACTGTAAGCCAGTCAAGATCAAAACTGACCTTAGTCCAGCTAAATTAATTTAGCTTCAGTCTCACGTGGGCAGCCAATAATATTTGCCTGTGAGGCAAAACTGCAAAGTGCAAGGCATTTTCTTACTTGGAGTTCTGCTTCTGCTGTAGCTAAGAGTCTTTTTAGTTGAATAGACTACATTTCCTGTTATGCATTGTACAGATCTATGTCACAACACCGAAAAGGCAAAACAGTGATTGGCAAAAACCAAAAGCAAAACATCAGCTTCTGAAACACTGACAACATAAAAGTACACAGGAACATTAGATTTTGCGGGTGCAATCCCATATGCACACTCCAGACCTCCTGCTAATTAAATATAAAAACTCCAAGATCACAATAAAGTGGGGAAATCACCAGCCATAGCAAGGAGGGAATTTCCCATGAGGAGTACAGTCTAACAAATGAAAGCCTACTTTTGCTCAACCCTCACTTTCAGTGGTTAATGAATCAGCTGATAAGGCTATCAACCCAGAAAAAATTAATAGGTGATGGGATTCTCACCTTGTTAAATGATCAAATGGGCTCTTGGACCAGTGGATAATAAATTGGTAGATAAAGTGCTAGATTAGGGAATCCTGAAGGCAGGGCACTGAGGAATTAAACAAATGCAGTATGATTTCATTTGCAAAACACATACTTTTGCGTTAAGTTCTGCACCTAATAACTTATTAATGACCTATCTACCATCAATGCCTACCAAACAATCACATCATTCATATCACAAAAATTGTTACTAATATCTTGAAAACAATTGTTATATCCCATTCACATAAAGCCACATTTTATTTATTTATTTATTTATTTATTTATTTATTTAAATTTGTTGACCGGGAGTGTCTGACTGGACGTAGGCCCATTTTCAGCGGAGGCCCGGGGAGAAAAGCTCCACATTAAAATAAACAGACAGTAGTTACATTGGATTACATAGTGATTAACAATTTAACATAGCAATTACTTACAACTTATTTACAGATGAAGAACATAGTACATCAGTAGACAACTAGAATCTTTATCTGTGAAGTACATAACAGACATTAACAAATGTTACAATGAGAAGTTCCTGCTGTATAATAAGTACTAGGCTTATGAGCATCTGAGCTTGCTATAATCAAGGTAGTTAGTGGAGTGGAAAGAAAGGTAGTGGTTGGTTGGGGTGGATGATATTAGAGTGGGAGTTGCAAGGGCATAGCCAGCATGTTTTTAGGTGCGCTTTTAGTAAAGTTTTGAAGTGGGTGCATGATGGTATGGAGGTAATTCTGGGTGTGAGTGAGTTCCATAACTTGGCTATGGCGCAAGAGAATAGTGCTTCACCAGCAGAGTTATTGGCTTTAGTGATCTGCAAGTGATTTTTGTTGCTGGATCTTAGTGGTCTGGTGGTGCGATAGTGTTGGAGTAGATTCTGGAGGGATGGGACATTTAGTGGATGGTTTACTAGTTTGTGGGCGAATGAGAGTTGATACCACTGAAGGAGGTGAGGGAGTTTAAGCCAGCCCAGTTCAGCAAGTGAGAGACAGTGGTGACTACGGTAGGATGCCCCTGTGGCAAATTTGGTGATTTTGTTGTAGCAGGTCTCTAGCTTGTTTAGATCACATTGCCTTAGGTTGGTATATATTGGAGAGGGATAAAGTAGGGTGGAGATAAGGTGGGAATTTGCTATTGAAATCTTTGCTGCTTTGGTGAGAAATTGCTTATTTCTGTATAATGCTCCTAGTTTTTTGTGGACTTTTTTTATGGTCATGGATATGTGAATGTCAAATTTTAGTTTATTGTCTATTTCTAATCCTAGCAATTTGGTGTGTTCAGTTGGGTATATAGTGGGGTTGTCTTTTGCTGTGATGTTAAAGTGAGAGTTGTTTTGAGTATGTTTGGTGGGTTGGAAGATGAGTAGTTTAGTTTTGTTTGGGTTGAGTATTAATTGGGCATCGGATAACCACGTTTCAACAGAGGAAAAGGCTTCCTGTGTGACGTTTTGCAGTTTTAGTAGGGACTGGGCTGAGCAGATGATGGTCGAGTCATCTGCATATTGTATGAGTGTGCCATGTTTGGTGGCAGAGGCTAGATTATTGGTGTAAACAGAGAAGAGTAGGGGTCCAAGGATGGATCCGTGGGGAACCCCTATGGAGACAGGTAGTTGGGGAGATATGTCATTCTGCTATACAATGGATTGTTGGCGGTCAGACAGGTAACTCTGAAACCAGTTGATGACTGATTGTGAGAAGGATAGGTTATTGAGGACAGAGATAAGTTGTTTGTGTGGGACCATGTCAAATGCTTTAGATAGGTCTAGGAAAGTAGCAGAAGAGAGATAGCCATTGTTTTTATGCTGAAGGATAGTGCTAGTAAAGGAGAGCAAGACAGTGGTGGTGCTATGGTTTGGTCAGAAACCATGCTGAGTACTGGAAAGGAGGTTGTTAGTAAGGAGGTAGTCTGAGACCTGAGAGTGTATGCATCTCTCTAGTATTTTGGAGAGTGGAGAGAGAATAGCTATGGGGCAGTAATTGGTTAGTTCTGCGGAGGGTCCGCCTTTGTGGAGGGGAATTATAAGTAATACTTTCCACAGTGTGGGAACGTAACTTTCTGACAGAGATCAGTTAATCAAGATGGATACTGGGTAGGCCAGAGCATCAGCTGCGATTTGTAGGTAATCACTTGGGAGGTTGTCTGCTGCTAATTTGGTGGGTTTAAGTTTAGTTAAGAGTTTTTTTATGTTGGAGGTAGGTACAGGAGAAAAAGAGAAGGCAGTGGGGAGATTACTAGTTGAAGGTGTGGGTTGGAGGGGAGGGAGGGTTGTGTTGTTTAGCTAGTGATAGTATGGTTTGGGTGAAGTGTGTGTTGAATGAGGTAGCAATATTTTCTGAGGAGTGAGGGATGTTAGGAGGAGGTTTACTGACTTTACCTGGGTGGAGGATGGAGTTTATGGAGGACTAGAATTGTTTGGGGCTGTATTGTGAGGAGTCTAGGGCAGACTGGTAGTATTGGAATTTGTCCTGTTTTATTAGCTTTTTGACTCTATTGCGTAGTTCTAGGAATTTCTGTCTAGCTGAGGGAGTTTTGGTTTTGTGCCAGTGCTCCCAGGCTTTATCCCTGTTTTTCATTTCTGACTTAGTGGTTTTCTGTAGCCATGGGGAGGGTTGTGCTTTGGTTCTGGAAAATCTTATGGGGGCATGGTAATTAAGGATGTTCAGGAAGGTAGTATTAAAAAATTCAACTGCGTCATCTAGACTGAGGTACTTTAGAGGATGCCAGTTACATTCTTTGAGGGATGAGATGAATGTGAGTGGGTTAAAGTTTAATTTTTTATGTATTTGACGGTAGATGACAGGTTTAACTTGGTATAGGTATTTTTTGAGTAGGAATGTTGGGGAGTGATCACTGAGGCTATCTGATAAGCAGCCTGTTATATATGACTGGGGGCTCTTACCGACTAGTATCCAATCCAGGGTAGTGTGCTTGCTGGAGTTTTTATTTATCCTGGTCATTTACCCTATCATAGATCAATACAGGAAAAATAATTTGCTGCTCTTGCTTTCAAATGACATGATTGCACTACTATGGCTCTTATTATGACAGGACTAAGAAAACCTCCCATCATTCTTAACATTGTGTTATTTTCATCCATCTGTCATTTAGACTGAACCATATCTGTATCACCTGAAATTCTCCTTTCAGATCATGATATAAAACAAGTCAGCATTGTCTCTTTTGTTATTATGGTTAGAATTATTTAGCAAAGTATGCATTAGCTGCAGAATGTTCTTTATAATCATAGCAGAAATGTAAATAGCTTGCTATGCAATGGTCACAATCCAGAAACAAATACTGGACAGCCCTTGCTCCAGTACTTAATATACCAGAATAAATGTACTCAACAGAGTGTGAATATATATGCATACTTCTTAAATAATTGTAACTGTGTCTGTGGTTTATAACCTAGCTTGGTCTCTTGTTACATTGTATGATCTGATTCTTACCTTCACTTTCAAACACCCACTTAATTTGTCACTAATTGGTTAGTTACTGATATAGTGAATGGTGTTACTGGAAGAAGAAAGAATGAATAATGTTAGGCCTCCTTGGGAAATCGTGAATGGGGTAAGTTAATAATGATCCTCAGAATGTTAAGAATGTTAGTTTTGAACTTGCTATGTTTCTGAGGTTTATAGGTTTTTCCAATTATATTAAAGCCATTGTTCATAAAAATTGGAATATTATTAAATCCAGTGATGACTTGTCAACAGTTTTGGGATCCTCCCCTTTGTTTAGTTACAAAAGAGGTCCAAGGACATGAGAAAATAGAAATTTGAATGTTGACCATAAGGGTATGCAAAGTTGTAGGCATCATAAGCAGTGGTGCCTGATTTTGCTGGGTGATATTGTACTCATTAAGTATTCAGGTACTAGTTTTATTCAGTTGAAAAGCTTTGCTAACTATAACACCTCAGGAGTAGTGTATGTGACTATTTGACAAGGGTGCCCTTCTTTTTATGCAGTAAGACTGAATTTCTCCTAAAAAAGGTTCTATGAGCCTTGATATTATGTACTTAGGCAGAATGATACCAATGTCCTATACAAACATACTCATGTCTGTGAAGGAAGTAAAAGGTTATGCTATATATCTACAATACTTGAGAGGGTATTTAACAATCCTGGGGAGATCCAAGGGAATGTACCTTAGAATACAAAGAACTCCAATGGCAGTTAAGATTTGAATGCCATTGTACACCCTGGCGTAAATGATCATGTGCCTGCAATAAGTGTTTTGAAAATATGTGCTGCTATATTTTAGATATACTTTGAAGTTTTTAATTTTGATATACCAACTTTTTTTGTAATTTTTATTGTGTTAATTGATCATTAATTTTCATTGGTGGTTAATATTTGTGATGCCATGTGTATTTTTATATTTAAATGAAGTGTTTCTGTGATATTACAGTTCTGAAGAAGTTTGTGTTATGAACAAAAGAGCTAAACTGGATTTTATTAAACTATTTTTATTGCTCTTTAAAGTGTTGTGTTTGTTTATTTTGGCCACTATTTGCTGGATGTAGTACTTGGACTTACTCTGCTGGTTATGGTCAATTTATTGGTTTCAACTGGTGCACAGCAAAGGCTACATTTCTGGTTTTTGGATATTTGTCCACATAGGTTCCCAGGTCCCTAACTAATGAATCAACTTTCAGGGGTGTGTTGTTGATGTGATAGCTACAAGGGACATCATGTTTACCAGAGGATACATTGTTTGGTATTTAGATTTAGTCCATGGTTATGACACCAGCGTTTTGTTTGGGAAAAGCCGTCTTTGAGGATATTGGTATTCTCTGGAGAGTTTATGGTGTCACCAAGTTTATAGTCATCTGCAGACTTGTTCAGCCACAATGCCTTTTCATTAGCTTTGAAGTAAATGCCAAAGAGGAATGATCCAAGAACTGCGCCCTGGGGTGCACCATTAGTAACAGGTCTACCTACCCTAGATTCCAGGGTTCTATTTGTGAGACAATTTGTTATGCAATGAGTCACACAGGGATTAACAATTAGCTCAGAGAGTTTATCAACAATGCCTGAGTATGAGATGGTGTTGAATTCCAGTGTGAGGTCTACATATACAGTGTGTATGGATTATTCCATATCTATTGCTTCAGTAACCTTCTTGAAGAAGTCAATCTGGTTACGCAGGCAGGATTTGCCCTTAAAAAAAATTAACTGGTTTGGGTCAAGAGTTTGTGGGTTACCTATATCCTTATTTATTAAACTGCACAATCATTCTCTCCATAGCCTTACAGATGCTGCTGCTCAGACTTATGAGAATATAATTACCTGGGTCTGTTGATGCCCTACCTTAGTGCAGGGGTTGATTGTTGCTGTCCTCCATTCACCTGGCAGAAACCTGTAATCGAATACCCTCTGTAGAGGCCTTGTCAGGTCCTGTTTTTTTTGGTCAGTAGGAAACCTGGTGTGTTATCTTGCCCCACAGAAGCAGTGTCCTTGGCCTTGAAAAGTGCTTTGAGTACTAAATAAATAAATACAAACATAAGCAGATAAATACATAAATTATGTCTTATATTTAAACAGGCAGTATCATAGATGTCATCATAGAAGCTTCAGGTGTGCAACATTATCTATTCATGTGTGAAAATACAAGGAATGCTTATGCTTATATTCAAAATTTGCTTCTGTTTTCCAGAAGAAAGAGAAACAAATGCATTGTGCACACTACTATACTGATTAATTCTAACAAAAAACTAATCCACTTAATGGGAGTACATTAATAAAGAGGTTTCAGGCTCTGAAAATGTACTCATTCTTCTGTTATGGCAACAGCAAGTATTTCTGCAACACAACAAAATGGGCTGATAATCAGTTTTTGGCTGTAAAAAAAGATGCTGTCGGAAAACTCGGTGCAGAGCGTACAAAGTGAAATGCATTTATTGAAAATGCATTATGTAAAATATTACAAAAGGAACTTAAATCTGATTTTTCTTTTAAGAAGGCTTTCTGCCACTGAAATGAATAATCATATTAGCCATGACAGCTGGCACCATCAAACATACAGACTTCAAGTGTTTTTTGTTTTAGTGTTCATCATTTCAGATGAACATTGTTAAACCCACTTGGCATGGCAGCAGTGTATGAAAAACAGGAATATGTTTCTCAACATCAGCCCCGGTCAAATGACAATAAAGCAAAATGACACATAATCATAGTGATTTTCTAAAGAGAAATGCACTTGCTTAAAGAGAAAAAACAGCACTTAAACTATCTACTCTAACATGAAACAACATTTAATATTCTAATTCCTTCCCCTCCATACCATTCCAATTACACTCTTGCCAGATGGCCTGCCCTCTCAAATATCTCTGTGGATTCCTCCCCCACCATCAATTCTAAAAGCCCAGACCACTGGTCCTCTGTCCTTTCATAATGACCTAAGAAGTAGGTAGTCTCTGTAGCCTGGTATTTATGTCCATTCCTCCTCAATTGAAAATGTATAAGTCACAGAGTTACAGTGAGATCTGAATTCATGGTCAAGAGAGACCATTATAGTCTGAAAGCAAACTAGATATCCCAGTACTTGCCAGGCATGCCAAAAGTAGGAGGACACATGATAAGTACCACAGGCTATTTGAAAAGGCTAGAAAGTCTGGCCTGGGTAGCCCTGTAGGTTGATGGATCTCCCATTCAGAATAATTAAATAAGCTATAACTTGAGACTGTTATTCCGGCAAAGGGTCTAAGCAGAATCAAATTACATTAACATATTCAATGTACTCATGCCATGCCCCCCTACACACACACACACACACACACACACACACACACACACACACACACACACACACACACACACACACACACACACACACACACAAACACACAAACACACACAAAATCTTATTGACAAGCTTACTCTTCCTTTTCTGAAAAATAAATTATGGGCAAACTACTACAAAGCATCTGCATAGCACGAAAATTGCCTTAACACAAAAATGATCACATCTATATGTTAATACTGAAATACGAGAGTATGAAAATATATGGAAATATATGTATTTATTTAAATTTGATAACCTGGAATATTCCACTGAAGACTGCTTTAATTTCATTGGAGTCCTGAAGAGAAAATGCCCACAAGTAATTATAAAGACGTAAAGTTAGCAGTAGATAAGTGACTGAAGAAACAGCAGTTAGTATAGGAAATATATCAGTAATTAGAAGATTAAATGTACTACTGTATTAGTATAATCAAAATAAAGTATGATCTACAAACACATCTCGCCCTCCCAGGTATACAGTTATCATGTCGCTGAATTGTCATAAACAATGCTAGGATATCTAAAAAAAGTAAGAAAGTTATTTGCAGAAACATCAGGATGTGGCAATGGGATAAGGTTATATATCTCAGGGAGCAAGGGTGGCATCGGTCTCCATGACATTAAATGCATATATAAATCCACATGGGAGTAACTACATTCATACATATTTTTAAGATCAAATCCAGCTTAAAGTGTAGATATCAGGTCATCATATCCAACTCAATTGCATTTTCTGAAATATAATGAAGACATTTGTACAGTATTAACCATTCTCAGACTGAATAAGCATTTAAAAGACAAGAAAGGTATCTAATGCTACCACAGAGTATTATAGCTCTGCTGAGATGTGCTAAAATGCAGGGTTTGAAACCTTATTCTGACTGCACAGCTAATTAAGAGTATAAGGTCTTGACACACTGCTTCCTGTTGTCTTAACTTTTTAAGGTCACTTTAGCATAATGATCCACAGTTTTAGAAACTATACAGTTTGCTATAAGATTTGCACTTGTTTCTGTTAAATTACAAGGTCCACTTTTTATCTTTGTCCCTGATTTTCTCCTGATTCTTTAAACCAATTTTACTTAATCTAGATTCCTGAGCTTCTGTTATCCATTTTTCATCATTTAGCTCACATTTGTTTAATATTTACTGAGTCAGGTCTGTATCAGCAAAAAGCTGTGGACTAATACCTTAGCCTACAGGTTTTGATTCCTTCAGCCTTAATTTGCCTGTTGTGTGGCCTTGAGCAAATCACATAAGCAGACAATGCTTTGGGGAACTTGAGAATTTGGACAAGGCTTCTTAATGGTCTCCCAGTCTACATGCCTAGTAAATATCAATTAATATAGGAAGCAGTGGACGTTTCAGAGTTTCTTCCTTGCTGGAGCATAATAGGGTCAGAGTAGTTAGCTTCGAGGGTGGGGGGCATGTATTACATATGGAGACCACAAAAAATATATAAAAAGAAATACAGTACAGAATGCATGGTAAAAATTCATGCTCAAACCATTTTTTTAAACATGAAAGACCAAAGTGCCTATGACAAAGCAATGTACCTGATTCCAGTAGACTCAGTGTAAGTGACTTACTCCCATGTTACGCCTATCTGTAAAGCAAACTCACACCAGATTAAATCAGTTCCAAATTTTACAGCAAAAAGACTGACAGCCATTTGCTAAACAAACCAAAACAAAATACTCTAACATTGAAAACAGACTTAGCATGAGCAACAGTAAAATTATTTTCTCTTCTCTTGAAAGTCCTCTCTGTTGAAAATGGATCCTGTAATCCATGGAGCATTTCTTCCCGGGCCTCCGCTGAAAACAGGCTCTGTGGAACCTAATCAGACTTTCCCAGTCAACAAATGTTAAATAAAATAAAATTAAAAAAAAAATTAAACTACAAGTTACTGGCTGTGATTCATAGTCAGATAACATATAGTGAGGTCCTGATTAGCTGCTATATGAAAGGTGCAGGACTTCAAAGGACAAATGTGTAATAAATTTGCTAACAGCTCGGGATAGTCAACTGGACACCAGTGTCCCTTGTGAGGAGCAGCCCAGTAATACTGTCTGGTGAAGTGACTTGGTTAGAGTAACACAGAAGACAAATGAAAGCTAAGAGAATCAGACCCTGGACTACACAAAGTAGCTCTATAACAGTTCATAGCCTTACTCATCTGCACTAAGCAAACTGTTCTAGCCCAAACTCATTGCATTTCTCACCTGCAATGAGCATGCTTTTGAAAAGGTATCCATAGTTAAAATACTAAAATTTGCACTCAAATACTTCATGCTGTGCAAGTCATTCGTAGTTAAATAATAAATACAAGGAAACAAAAGATCATCCTGAAATAACATGAAACATATGATGTTGCTCTTGTATACTGCAATCAGCATAACTACCTAGGGATGCAGAAAGTAAGTATTTATACACAAACACACACACACACACACACACACACACACACACACACACACACACACACACACACTCGCTCGCACATGCGGCCATCAATGACAGTCCCTGCTATCAAATGAAAAAAAATGAATAAATTCATAAGTAATGACCTAGAAATGTACTTCAACTAACTGCTTTGAGAAACATACAGCTCATCCAAGTGTACCTCATGCCTGCCCAATCTCTTAGCTTAAGATTCAGAGATAAACTGTCCAAATCAGGAACATTTTAAATATTGATCTTATATACTTAGAAAGCAGTAGGTTTTGCATTAGCCATAATTTTCAGGGACAAAGAAGAAACTCATATTTGCCATTATTTAGTCAGTATAGTCTGCAACACTTCACAAGAAAACAATAAATTTAAAAGGACCAGACAACAGATCTGAAGTAAAAATAAAGCACAGTTGAAAATAATACCCTCTGCATGCGTGTGCACGTGCACACACACACACACACACCACACACTCACACATAGCAATTACAACCTCTTGTATGACTTTATATCTTAGATATTGATTGCCTAGAAATGTAGTTTAGTTAATTCCTGTTAGACCCATACAGTGGGACTTCCTCTCTACTCTCTCAACTTCTTAGCTCAGAAATCAGAATCAAAGACATAAAAACAGGAACAGATTTTAAACATGTCTTCTATATACTTAGAAAGATACTAGAATAGCAAGCTTTGCCTTAGCAGACATTTTCTGAAGGGAACAAACATGAAATTCGCATGCCTTCCATTAATTACTGACCACAATCTACAATAATTTGCCACAATGTCACAGATTTTACGAAGAACACTCAGACATACCTCTAAATTTCCCTGCTCAGGAATTCTGGCTAAAGCCAAAAATGACAGCAGGAGAAATACTGAATATAATTTTATTAACAAGGTAAATCCACTGGGCAAAGTGTGACTTTTTAGAATCCGGTTATGTGATTTGCTCAAAGTCACACAGTAGGCAATTTGAGGCAAGGGGATTTAGATTCTCTACTTTTGAATACAGGAAACAGTGCATTAATATTGCAGTGCCTGAAGTGCCAGATATCTCCAAATCACTTGAAGCATTAAAAGATCATTAAATGTTGCATGCACATGCATTTTATGAACAATAGAAAATATGCAACTGTAATGACTAACATTACTGACTGACTGTAATCCTCAGTAATTAAAAAAAATAAGTTAGCAAGGGACAGGGCATAAATAGGAGGACAAATCAGAGATGTCCTGCAAAACTGGAGACATAAAAGACAGACTGCTCTAATTCACTTAAAAAAGTTAACAGAATGACAGGTTTTGCATTAACATGCATGTGCTGAACATCATACCTATGAAAATTTAATGGCTAGCATTGTATACCTCAGTGACTCTAACCTTCATTTATGAGCACTTTAAACTCTTTTATGTAATCTTGATCATGCAGACTAAAAATTTGACACTCCATCACCTACTTTTAGACTCAGTCCTTTAAATATTTACATATTGTAGTTTTCTGAATTTCTGTCAACATTTAACTCTTGGTCTCTTCCTCTTCTTGTAGTCCTGTTCCCACTCATGTACAGCTGGATTGCATTAACTACTGGTCTCTTAACTACAGACCCCCTTTTTTGACCTTCCTTCTTTGACAACTCCTACTTGTCACACACACTGAGTCAATGAATCTACATTGAATCTGTAATTACCATACTTCAAATATCATTTGTATTCACAGAGCGTCTGATATAATCTTTTTGTAATATATATTTTTAAGCTTTTCTTTCTGGGCCTCAGTTGAAAAGGAGTCTTGCATGTCCCATTTGGACCTCCCCAGTAACCAAATGTTAATAAATAATAAATAAGTAAATGTATCAGAAAAAGAAGAAGCATTTGAAGTCTAGTAGTTAGTGCATAGGGTTATGGCTCTATGCTCTTAATTAGCTGCATTCTGTAGTCAAGGATACAGGGTTTGATTCTTTCTACCTCCATTCGCCTAATGTGTGAGTTTGAGGAAGTCACTTAAACAGATAGTGCTCCTGAAAAAGTGGCTTATGCTTGAAAAAAAAACTTGAAGTTTGTACAATGGTTTGACATAACACATTGCCATTTCCCTGAATAAGGGATATGGTCAATGGGCTGTCTCTTTGAAGGTATCTGGAGTGATGAGTATAGCAGGTCTATTCTGGGACATCCTTAGAGGTAAATGAGGCAGGTATTGGTCTCTCTGGTCTGGGAGATGTGATGTCCCGGTTGGCTGGCTGGCTGTCCAGCTGACTGGATGGCTCTCTCACATATACACACACACACACACACACACACACACACACACACGTGGTACCTTTTTCCAAATTAGTACTATTTTCTTTCTTACTTGCTGACCTTGTTTTTCACTACTTCCTGTAGAACTCACCCATTTTTATGTTGGTCACTCCGTGGATTAAAAAGAGATTTAAAATATATATATATATATTTCAGGGACTGTGGCACTTACTTGGGCAATAAGTTTCACGGGAGAGGTTGTGCCCCTTTTTGCTCAGATGTAGTGCATATCATGCTATGAAGGAGAATGCACTCCCAGCTGACAAGAAATAGCTGGTAAAAGAAAATGCCAAGAAGAGAAAGATAATACATGATCACATGAATAAGTTCATAACTATAGTAGAAAAAGTGACAGTAGTGATTCACTACTTCTTGTTACTAAAGACTTAACTGAATAAATGAGCCAAATCATGAAAATGGACAATAGAAGATTACAAAGGTAAATTGTGAACTTCATGATTAAATAGAAAGAAGTGCATATCGCATAGTAAACAGCATACTCTAAAACTGGAGATCTGTACGCTAAAGTGCATAGCAAGTTGGCCAGGTGAAGTGCAGACTGTAATTTAGAGACAGAAACAAATGCACATTTCAAGGTAGGCTGTACACTATCTAAACATGAGAATTTGGTAAACTGAGTAGTAAGTTGGCAAAGGTAGAACACTGATAATTGTGGAAACTTTACCAAGGTGATCTTTAGAGTCTGTAATTCAGAAACGGAAACAAGTGTGAATCTTTTAGCAAGCTGCATAGTGCCTAAAGTGAAGAAAGTGTGTGATAATCTGTATATCAAGCTAGCAAAGCAAACACAATAACAACTATAGAAACAAATGGACAGGAAGAGAAGGAATGGAAATCTAAGCCACACAGAGGTAATTCAGATGAAAAATAAAATGGTGATCACGTTAGATCGCACAGCATCAACTACTAAGAAGGTATAAGTGAGAAAATTAAATTTCTGCAAAGCAAGCCCTTAAGACATATATTTTAAAGTTCTATCAGAAATGCAGGTCAGAAAAAGACTCTCTCATCAATCAGTACCACACATTGTGCTCTTTGGTGTAATTGATGGTGTGCTGAGCAGTAGCTTGCTGGTCCCATTAAGCTGTGTACTCATGGACACAAGGTGATGGGAAATGCATTGCTCCGGGTTGTCTGTTTCTCACTTTGTGTAGTTATGAATTGTCTGTTTCTCACCATGTGCAGTATATGCATGCTGCTTCTATGACATTGCTAAACACTACTCTATTTCTAAACTCATTAGTATTGTTTGATACATGCTGTACATATATTTAAACATTGCTTTCAGTTCTTTCTTTAATCTCTTCTAGGTGTTGTTTCAGTAAACCTATATGCTGTTCTCTTTGACCTTCCTATATCAATATCATTGATATTCAGTTGTGTCTTCTATATGTCAAGCCATTCTGTTTCTGCAAATGAACAGTCATATTCTTTGAACTGTGCAAATAACATACTGTTGCTATGTTTTTGTCTTCTATATTTTCTAAATTTCTTTCCTAATTCACACCATTGTTCTTCTATAAACTAATTGTCGCACTATTTGAATTCTAAAAATAACAAAGAATTATAATCTGTTAAAACTTATGGATGACCAACTAGCCCAGGTCATGGTTGAAAATAGTCTCTGGACCAGCGCACCCACCTGGTCAACAAGGTAAATGATTAAGTACATAAATTACAATTAGTATAATATAAAAGAGATTTATATGAAAGTATTACCAAATATTCACACCTCGAAAAAAAACGCAAACATCATAGTGCTATACATCAACAAAAGTAGTCATTCTTTCTACAGAGTGTAGAACTTTGGGGATCCCTGTGTAGAGTGCCAAGAGTGAATGAGGGTTTCTTTAATGGAATATAATGAATATTAACTGTGTTCTTTAACAGACAAGCTGCCAAACTCACACATCAAGGGGAAAAAAGTTATGTTTTTGAAGGATGTTGCCTCTATGCAGCTATTTGGGAACAGACTTTGCAGTGTTCTCTGCAGGTGGGGGTCATATAACACATATACGGCTTTTATTAAGTACAGAATATAAGAAAGGACAGCTCGGTTAATGAACTGTGATATCCTCCGTGATCATTTTTTACATGATCATCAGCAGCAGCAGCCCCTCTTTTTCCATTTTCTACATGTGGTTGGATGTAGCGCAAGCTGTTACATAACCTGTTACCACCTTTCCTAACTAAGGAGAGAGACTATTGCAGTCTGAAAACAAACTGGATGCTCCAGTACCAGACAGACATGTCAATGCAATTAATTAACCTTTCCCATTTTCTACATGTGAATAGATTGTCATATGAACTGTTGTACAACTTGTTGCCACCTGTCTTAATTCAACACAGGCTACTGTAGTCTGAATACAAACTGGTCCCAATACCTGCCAAACATGGCAATGCAATTAAAACGGTAGGACACATGATAAAAGTTAAAGTCAAAGTAAACTTTATTGTCACTCAGATATTACACAAGTGCAAAAACTAAACGAAATTTCGTATCTCCAGACTCAATGTGCAGACAACATATAGACTATTTTCACTGACATTTACACACTTCCACCTTCTTCATGACTATTGCAGATCATCTGTCACACAATCAATCCATCTCTTTGCTAGACATCCTTGTTTCCTATTTCTGTCTCCCTATCTCTCCCAAACCCTTTTCATAATATTATCTTATGAGTTCTTGTACATGTGCTCATATTCCCTTAATCTGTTCTCTTTGATCATCTCTGCAATTAGAGCTACATCAGCTTCTTCTCCGAATTTTCAGCTTCTTCTCATTTCCCCATTTTCTGTCAGGACAGCTGTCTTGTCTGTAATCAGTTTAATCCCTTGTGTCTTCAGTTTTGCATTCCATTCCCCTATCATTTGCTAAAGTTCCTGTTTAAAGTCTGTTTTTAATGCCACATTGTCAGCATACAGCACCTTTACTAATCCACCCTTTTTGACCTGTTTGTTAATGAAGTCCATCACCAGTATGAACAGTGGTGGACTCATAAGACAGCCCTTCTGCATATCCACTCCCACTAGGAAACTATGTAAGTCTGCACACTGTTTGCACTTGTCCTATAAGGTCTTTGCAATTAGTCTGCACTAATTCTATTAATGTTTCTGAAACATCGAACAATCACAGGACTGCCTAACTGAGCTATCCTAGGACCTTGTCATGTGCTTTCTGCAAGTCTAGGAAGATCCAGTTGGACTCTTTTCTCACCTCTGGCTTCTACTCCACTATCTCATTGCAAACATCAGGTCAGTATTACTGCATCCTAATCTGAATCCAAAGTATGCATCTCCCATCTTACACTCTACTACTCTGTATATTTACAATATAAACCATCAAAATATAGCACCAGGAGACAATGAACTGTTGTCAGAGGAGACAGGTTTAATTATTTGCTTTCATCTGAAACAGAATTTTTCAGAAAACAATTCTTACATAACAGGAAATATATATTAAAATCACAAGTGCAAATTAAATATTTAATGCATTCTATTAATTGGGCAATTAAAATTGTTATTGTTTAAACAAGGATATTAATAATGCTCTTTTTAAACACTCATATAGTTGTAGTAATTTTAAGAAATTTTCCTTTGTTGTGCTTGAACAAATCTATGAAAACTTAAGAGGAGTGATTTTAAAAATAAGCTTGAAACTAAGGAAACAGAATGGCAGGTTAAACACAGGGCAGATTGTTTTGCATGATTAAATGAAATTGTGAATATTAAATGTTTCTTAAAGGAAAACAGATTGAAAGCATACAAACAAAGTTAAGGCTTTGGGCATAAGTATTGTGTGTTTAAACAATAACACTTTTAATTGGTTAATTAATGGAACGTATGAAATAGTTAATTCGCACTTGTGATTTTAATATATATTTCCTGTTGTTTGTTAAAGACTTGTGTTCTGAAGAAGTCTGCTTTAGACGAATGGGGATAACTAAATGTGTGTACGCTAACAACAGTTTGTCTCCTCACACTATTTTTTATGGTTTGTATTTTATTAAGTTTATTTTCTACCATTATATTGGAAGTTCCTTATTTATTTATCACTGTCTGTTGAATTAAGAAAGTCCAATATCGTGTGCCAATGGGGACAAATTACTTGAATTATCTAGTTTCAGAAAGCCAAGATAAAATGTGTGGGAAACTACAGAATACCTTGCAGAATATGCAAACATTTTTTTTTTTTTTTTTTTGGCTGGCCAAATCAGTGAAGTCAAAGATAATTACAAACAAAATATTACATTAAATAATGATGGACTTAATGAATTTGGAGTAGATGACCCAACGGACAATGGAAGTATTTGAGATGCATCTGTTGAAATTAGTGAGTGGCAGCATTTTACTGATTTGTCAGCTGTTTTTCAGAGACAATATAATCCATTCTCTGACAATGTATTCATTCAGAATATTTTTTATGAGAAGCAAGATCTTAGAGGATATCTGGGTACCTTGGGAAGGAACTTAAAGAGATATAGGGTTTATATCTTGAAAATACATATTTTGAACATTGTAAAACATTGAGTATTGTCCATAAAGGCTTGCATTTTTAAAATTCTGAATGGAATAAAACCCAATGACCTATTTTTCAATTAGCTTGTTGAATTTTGTAATGAAGATGTTCTGGATTTCTTAAAAAAGCTCATTGTTAACAGCAATAGAACTATGGGTCAATTGAAAGTTAACACCACTAAATTGGATTAAGAAATTGACAAATTTCTGGAGCAAGCCCCAGATTTGTGTAGTGAATATGACATATTTTCAGTTATAAGCAGATTTGAGAAAGTTTCAGTGGTTCACAAACAAAGGAAGATTTTAAGAGATAGGTTAACTTACGAATCAAAAACTGCTTATTCTATAAATGATGAAAGACTTCCTTTTAACAACAGCTCAGATTTAAAAGGTTCATCTAATGTTAACAATATGGGTAACAAATGATCTGCACAATCCAGGGCACTGGAGAGGAATTGACATCAGCCAAGTGAATGTTTCATTTAATCTCCATGAACAAAAAGATGAGAACTCTGTTAAGCCAACAAATCCAAATGATGATATATGAGAACTCCCATTCTATTCCCCAACTACTAAATTTGTTGATAGATCAAAAAACTCATCAGTTGGAAGGAGGACAAACCAACCATCGAACCAGAGCTGAGGGAAAAGTCGTAGTAAACTGAAGAGAATTTTTAAACAGATGTCCTCTAAGTTTCACTTCTAAAATCTTTAACTTAACCGAACTTGAATTAAATGACACTCAAAAACTAGATTATTAGAATACGATTTAAATTGTATACCAACATGCAGGGCCAACTTGACAAAATATTTTGTAGAACTGAAATTCTATACTAGAAATGTGCATTTAAACTATTTATTTCAATAAGAGGTTTTAACAAACAAGTTAATGAAGACTGCTACATTTATTCCTGTTTCACATAATACATTGAGAGCATTCAAGAAATGCTGTGAAAAAAGACATCAGGGACTTGTTAAGTAAAAGGAAAAATAAATATATTTTTTTTAAATTTAAATGATGAAGAAAGGAAAGCATTGAATGAATTAACATTCACTAACACTCTTCAAGAGAAACCTTGATGAGTGGATGGGTAACAGAAAATACACCCCTGGGATCACTTCATTGGCTCTGCTTGATAGAGGATCAGTTAATTAATCAATAGGGTAGTGAAAGCCGACACACTCAGGCTAGGCTTATAAATGCCCTCAGGCAGATAGCCTAGTACCTACCTATTAACCTATGAACCTAATTAATATACAACAAGGAACTGAGATTTATGAAAGCAGTCAAGGGTGGGTGTTGGCAGTTATTAACCATGCTGACTACATAACAGCTATAGAGAATATGCTGAATAATGCAGAATGAATATTTATTAGTTTCTTTGAATGATATACATGAAAGTTATAAATGTATTTGTTTGTTTGTATGATTTTTTTATGAACAAGGAAATTAATTACATATTGTATCAAATTTTATCCATTGAGAAACCTAATGTTGAGGTTTGATTTGGCATACCTAAAATTCATAAGCACTCAACACACCCCCTATATACCTACAGTGGCTGCTCCCAACAGTGCTACAGAAAGAATTTCTCTTTATTTAAATACTTGTTTCAATCCTATTGTTCAGCATTTATCTTCTTATGTTAAAGATTCATAGGACTTTTTAGATCAGCTGCATGAATTTATTATCACCAACAAACATAACATCTCTGATATCTTAAAGGTGACAGTTGATATCTTTTCACTATTCACCAGCATTCCATATTGAATATGTTAGATTTTTTATTTAAATATACTAAAACATCTAATGGTAAATTACTTTATATTGTTCTCTTCTTGAAATTAAGTTGGATAATAATTTTTCTCTTTAATGGTATATATTATAAAAAAATTAAAGGCGTGGCAATGGGATTTGCAGTAGCTCCAGCATTTGCCAATCTTTTAATAGAATGGTGAGAGACTGAGCTTTTACAGTTTAAAGGATTTTATGATAAAGTAATTTATTACAAGAGCTTTGTTGATGATTTGTGTAAAATTTGTTGAATACCTTGACAACAATTCTGGGTTTTTGATGTTTACCTTAGGGGAAAATAGGTTCAAAAATACATTTTGGACATTAGAGTTAGACACAATAAATAGGGTCTTTCTCAGTAGTATATATCGAAAAAAAAAACATTTTGCAATGGTTACTTACATTATTAAAGTAACCATCCAGTGTTCATTAAGAAAAATATTCCAAGGGGATAATTTTCAAGAGCATCCAAGATGATTACTAGAGACTATGAATTTAATGATGAATTTCAATGTATAATTTCTTTGTTTTTACAGAGAGGCTATAATAAGGAACATCTATAAGTTACTGCAAAATAAGGAACCTCAAAAGGACCACATGTTTTGCATCTATATTCAGTAAACCCTTTGGTAATAATAGCAATAACAAGAACAAACATACACATGTTTTACAGGACAATGAAAAACTTCCAGTTTGTTTTTTACATATGTCTGTTGGTAATCAAGGCATACATAATGTTATATGCAATAATTAGATAATTGTTGAAGGAAATAGTGAATTATTTCATGTAGTTGATAAACAAGCATTATTGGTATACAAGAAAACTAATAGTTTTAAGACATTGTTGCAAAAAAAGATCATTCTAAAGTTATCCCTGCTGTTATTAATAAAGCAAAGGAACATATAAGTGTGGGATATGTAATGTTTGACGATTTATTTGGGAAGGACCTTTTATTATTTTAGAGCATTTAGATTTAACAGTTGGTTCTGATAATCATTTAACCTGCAACTCTAAAGAAGTTGTTTACATTAGTATTTACTCTAGAAGTCAAGCATTTTATGCAGGCATGGCAAGCAGAGAATTAAGTAAAAGAATTAAGGAACATCTATATTCCATAAGAAAAATTAAAATAAAAAATCCAAATGCAAACATAGAAATACCAATTTAATGGCACACAGACAAAACATCCCAATGACTAAGTGCTTTCACCATACAAATGGCTTCATCAGAGTAACGTTGGGTAATACAAACAAAAGCAAGTGTTGTTTAAAGCACTAGTGGTTATTTAAAAAAAACTTCAAACATTTTTAGAATGTATATATACACTAATACTTTACAAATGTTTTTCAGTTTGATGACCTCGGTTTATGCATTTATAGCTTAATTTCATAATTTTCTATTATCTTTTTATTTTATGGGTGCATCATGTTTTCACATTTCTGTATTCTATATGTGATGATGTCATTGAGTGTGGATTGGTCAGTTGTGAGGGGAGTATGTTATTTAAATGGTGTTTGTATTACTTAGTCTTTGCTTCGTTGGAAGTTTTTGGTGTTTTATATTCCATAAGAAACAAGGATATCAATAATGCCCTTTTTAAACACTCATGTAGTTGTAGTAATTTTAAGAAATTTTCCTTTTTTGTGCTTGAACAAGTCTGGGAAGGCATAAGAGGGGGATTTTTAAATCAAGCTTGGAACTAAAGAAACAGACTGGCAGGTTAACCTTTGGGTAAATTGTTTTCCAAGGTTAAATAAACTGTGAATATTAAATGTTTCTTAAACGAAAAAAGGTTGAAAATGTATAAAGTTAAGGCTTTGGGCATTATAAGTACTGTATGTTTAAACAATAACAATTCTAATTGGTTAAATAATATAATGGGCCGGATTCACGAAGGCTAACACGGAGTCTAAGAGTAGTGTAAGACTCCATGTAGCCTTCGCGATCCAGGAACAGCCCAAAGTCCGTGTAAGAGTTAGTCTAACACGGCACTTACATGGAGTGGGCGTGGCTAAGCTAATCAGCCCACTTGCAGCCGAATAGCATGCAAATGAGGCTGATTAGCGATCCAGGAAGCCAAGAACAGCCCGTGTAAGAGCCGTGTTAGCTGCAGAAATGTACTCAGTGGACAACTGAGTACGTTTCTGCAAACACGGCAATGGAGCCATGTCAGCTCCAAATAAAGGGTGCATATGTTATAGGCAGCATGCCAATGGCCAAATATGTGGCCATTGGCAATGCAACCCCATGCAAAAATATGAAAATTATAATTTTTTTTTTTTGGCAATTGCCGATGTGTAAACCCAGCGCAGCCCCACGCAAACGGGCTGCGCTGAATAAAACATGAAAACGAAGGTTTTAAACCTACAAATGTAGGTTTTATGCAATATATGGAATGTCAATGGAGGGACCAGCATAGGAAAACCAACATGGCCACCGTGTAGTGGTTGCCAAGGGGGGAAGCCAAGTGTAAGAGATGTAACTAAGCATTAGTAGGCAATCTGATGCAAATTAGGGTAAGGATACTGAATACCACTGTCACATAGTAAATGAGCACAGTCTGAGTAGTGTAAGAGTTACAGAAGGGGGAGGAACAGAGTAGGAGATAGGTGACATCACAGGGGGGAATGGTAGAAAGGGATAGAAGTCATTGGAAGGTAGAGTTACATGACAGATGTCAGAGAGATATCAAGGAAGGAGGTGTGCCCCCAAGTAAACATGAGAAAGCCAAGAAATGGAAGGTGTACACTGTTGCCTACACCAAGGTTTCTTGTTGAATGGCGTGTATGCGTGCCGTGAAGCGCGAGTAAGACGGTGTGCACGCATGTAAGGCAGTGTGCGTGCGTGTAAGGCAGTGTGCGCGCGTGTAAGGCAGACTGAGCATGTGGGAGCATGTTGGGAGATGTTTAACACTGTTTGCACGGGCGTGCACGCGTTTTAATCTGAATAAGCAGATTCTGAACTGTGTAAGTGTGTGTGCGCGCGTGTAAGCCACTGTGAGCGTGTTTCTGCTGGTTTGCACACGGCCCCACCCTGAGGAAACAGAAAGGAAAAAGGAAACAACAGATGTACTAGGAAGTTAGCAGGGAATACTGCTGGAGCTAGCAGGTGAAAACAATTAGATGCAGGCAATTACACAGGCAGAATACTAGGCCAGCCCAGCACTTAAAACTCTGCAAACAGCAGTGTAGAATGTTTCTCTCAAGAGACACTGCAAGACAGGAGTTAAGTTATCAGAAGTGAAAACTGAAAAAGCTGAACTCAGAGCAGAAATGTTAGGGGCTGCCATAGCTGTCATAATGAGACATAGGCGACTTGCTGAGGGTGGTGACAATGCAGATGGTGCCAGGCAACCCGCAGTGAGGAGACGGAGAAGAGTGTACAGGCCCAGGGTCACCTACCACGGGTTACATGAGCTGGAGATAGTAGAGCGCTATAGAGTGGACAGAGACCTCCTGCAGCAAATAGTGGAGCTGTGCAGGCCACGCCTCACACACAGAACCAACAGAGGGAACCCATCCCAGTGGAAACCAAGGTATGTGTTGGCCTAAGAATACTAGCAACAGGTACCTTCCAGAGACCAACTGGCAATATGATGGGGATATCACAGGCATCAGCTTCCAGGGTACTGCACCAGTTCCTGGATGCCATGTCAGCACATGTCGGTGATCATGTATACTTCCCCAATGCCCGTGAGGTATTGGCCAGCAACATGCGTCTCTTCCAGCAAATAGCGGAATACCCTGAGGTACTGGGTGCCATAGACTGCACGCACATACGCATCAAAGCACCAGCAGGAGGCGGGTAGGGCCTACATAAACCGCAAGGGCTTCCTCCATCAACTGCCAGGTCGTGTGTGATGCCCAGGGCATAATAATGAATGTGTGTGCCGGCTGTCCTGGGAGCTACCATGATTCCCACATCTGGCATTTGACGCAGCTGTACCAGACATTTGCCAATGGGGACATCCCACACGGACACCTAGTGGGGATGCAGGATATGCACTGGAGCCGTGGCTGATGACACCCATCAGAAATGCACACACACCTGAACAGGAACGCCATAATGAGGCACACGCACAAACACGTAATGTAATAGAGCGTGTGTTTGGGCTGCTCAAGTCACGGTTCCGGTGTCTGGACACATCTGGTGGAGCCTTGCAGTACACACCAACTACATGTACCCAAATTGTCATGGTATGTGCTATGCTACATAATATGATCATGCGAAAACAGCTGCAGCAGGATCACCATAGGGCTGGGCCAAACAGCCCCCCACCATCGCCAAGGCCACTACAGGCACAGAGTGACTCGGAGGAGGAACAACCTGAGCCTGCCCCAGTAGGCAGAAGGAGGCGTGCCCAGTATGCCCTGGCTTTGGCAAAGAGGCAACGCATAGCACATACATTGGCTCAGTAGGAACCTTGGGAATGATACCCCTCTCCAACTCACCATATAGTAACAGGGATGCCTAATGTGACACAACCTGCTTACAAACATGTACAGGGAAGTGTAATATGTGCATCCGACAGAGGCAGCCCTGCAGCACCACCTGAGGCATGACTGCTGTGTGTCAAGTAATGTAACACCAAGTACCATATGCACACCTGAGGACCCCGTCTAACATCCTACCCTCAACAAGCAGCATGCCACAACAGGACAACGAGATGATGAAGTGCAACAATTGCGAAGTAATGCAGGTAGGCAAAGGGGACGAACTGTGTGCCAGTCTGGGATGACATGCTGAGCATGACATGATGCACCACCTGCCAGGACTGGCATGCACCTATCAGTGCAGGCCGTATGGATACTGGCAAAGGCTGTTGTCATGCACAGTGTGCCCCGAATAGGAAGGTGCAAAACACAAACCTATCTCCATAGGTACCAGAAGGGATAAGAATCAGATAAGGGATAAGGTCAAACAGCAAGATGCATGCAGACTAAGCCCACCCAGTATGGAGAATGTTGATAACTGTGCTGTAACAGAATACTGAGGCAAGGCTCACAACAGCACCCTAACACTACCAGGTTACACCTCATACTGTGCTGTACATCCTCAACACTTGGAACAAGCTACAAAAGGAGGGCGACCAGCAAGAATTGTCAAGGATAACCACACCCCATGTTGGTACCACCACAAAAGCAGCATGGACTAGCCATGCTCAAGTAACAGTGGCTAAAACCGCCCACCAGTGTATAGCCTGCTACAGAGTACTGGCCCAACACCAGGAACTGCATCGCGCCCATGCTGGAATACATGAATATATCAAGTCCTCCAAACCACATTATTTTGGGTGACTGCAAATACCCAGACACATAGACTGGGAGCATTATACCAGCTGCAACAGTGTAGGACAAAAGGTCATTGAATCCACAAGCCAAAAGGCCCAGGAACAACGTAGCACACCCACAAGAGGGGCAAGCATACTGGATGTGATAATCAGCAACATGGGTACGGGATGTCAAGATGAGAAGTGTATTGCACACTGGTAACACCAGACCATATAGTAATCACACTGGATATACAAATCCTGACCACAGTCCCTGTCCGGGAAATCACAGTGGAAAACATGTGCTAAGCATTATTTGCACACCTCAAAAATGATGTGGAATCCATGAAAGGTCCCGTGCAGGTGCAAAATATGGGCCACGCCTCAGAACCTGTAAGACAGCCATTACATGAACACCGCCAGGAATGCTTGGATTATGCAGTCACAAATTAAAACAAGACACAGTGCCTAAATCTGGCATGGTGGACACCAGCCATAACCAAAACATGCAAGAGAAAGAGGAAGCTACTACATGATAGAGCAAGCATGAACAATGACGTAATTACTGATCAGTAGTATGGCAATATAATCTGTCCACACATGCAATCCAGTAAGGCCAGGCACAACAAGTGGAATCTGTGAATCCTGAGGCAATGTTACACATGCCCCAAGTACACAGACAACCACCAACTCCACCCAAGAAATACAAATATATGTGAGAGATGCAACCATCCATCCAAACTGGAGGCAGAGCTCCCCCAACTCAGTACACCCAAAACAAGTCAGTAGGAGAAGGTAACCACACACACCACAAACACATACCCACGTAGACCTATCACAACTGCAAACCAAACACATAAACACAGAAATACATTCCCGGAGGCAGAAATCACACACACAGCACACCAACAGAGGCCAATAAAGCAGACACCCAATGAAACAGCCTCCAAACATAGCACATGCAACACATAGCACACAAAGCTGGTGTGCCAAACAGTCACAGGCCAGAAGGAGAAACAACATGCCTGATACAGTTGTAATAGGTGACTCCATAGTCAGACACACTGCTGTCCCGCACAGCAGACTGAACAAAGGAAAGGGTACAGTAAGCTGCCTGTAGGCCGCCACAATATGCCACATAACAGAAATATGAAGGTCACTCCAAAGCAAACAGAAATATGATGCAGTCATAGTCCATGCTGGTGTGAATGACCCGAGATGTACTGCCCTAGACTACATGTAAAGAGACACAGATGAGCTATTCGATTATGTAGTCCAGGCTGGTATGACACTCACTGTTTGCAGCAACCTACCCTTACCAAGAATAATGCCACAGTAGAAACATGGAATGATCAGTCATAGCAAGTAGCACACTTACTGGTGTCATTCCAAGGGGATCCAATGTCTGTCTGCTTGGGATGTCATGCTTGACAAGCCATGCAGCTGCCCTTGGGATGGCCTGCACCTGTTACCCCTGGGCGTCTGAATAGTGGATAAGGCCTTGGCCACCTCCACACAGCCTTTTGTAGGCAAGGCTGAAAAGACTGACCCACCACCCGAGAAAACATAAGTGGGAAGAAACATAAGGGGAATGCTGACCAATGCCAGATGTGTACACCCCAATATGCATGCTCCCGAGGCCATCCCCAGAATAGAGAACATCGATGTCTGTGCAGTGACAGAGACCTGCTGCAAGGCTCCTGACAGCACACCAGCACTACCAGGTTATACCATGTACCATGTGTCATGGCCCCAAAACCTGGAACACTACATAAAAGGAGGTGAGTAACCATAGGCAGCACAGACACCCATACATCCAGGTAACTGACAATGCACAAGGCAGTGGAGTTCACCCACGTGCAACTAACTGTAGGCAAGACTGCTGTGCAGTCTGTAGCATGCTACAGACCGCACTCTCACACACAAACCCCCACCGTCCTGAAGACACTGGACAGTATGAATGTCCCACCAAATACCAAACAAGGTACCACGAAATACCACATAGGTGGCAAACCATTATGTATGGAAGGAGTAACCAGGGACCAAGGGACACAAGTGAACAGTAACCTGTTATGTGACACCCACATTGCCAATGTGGCTAGGAAGACTGTCTACATGTGACACTGTATCAGGAAAGGAGTCACATCTATGGCAACATAGGTCACTGTGCCCCTATACTTTATCCCAATCACACCCATAATCCAGTACAATGCCTCATATGGGATCTACCTTACCTGACACCTGCAGCAGTTAGAAAGACCACAAAGGTACCTCACCAAGAGGATAAAGTGTCACACATATATGTCATATGCTGCCTGGCTGTAGACACCCCAGCTGACTCCAGTCACAGACTGCCCACACAGAGGCATTGCATGCCTGTTGTAGGAGGCCATGCCCAACACAGGAGTAATGGACATGCTCCACCCCAGACAACACATATCCATTGGAGCTGCGAGAGTGAGAGATGTCAACCTCAACAAATAATGAAATAGGATGTGCCGGTGGGACAGATACATAATCCAGAGGCTCCACACACCCTGGACCAGAATCCCACCCCATGTTAGGCAGAGCCCCTCACTGACACTGTTCAACAGGAATCTTGCCAAGTGGATGGATGATTGTAGAGTTACAGTGGGGTCTTCACTGTGTCATGTCCAGACAGAGGCACAGCTAAGCAAATAATACATGGCCATAATATCCACATAGCAAGGGGTCTCAAAAGCCACACACACTCTGGCTAGCCTAACAAATGCCCAGGGTGGATAGCCTAGTATGAACCTATGAACCTATGTAGATACAAATTGTACAGGACACGAAGGATAATCCCAAGGCTTACACAACTGATGGTAGGAGCCATGTTGTGAATTCAAAGATATGCCCTGAATCACACAAATACCACAAACACACACACATATTGCCAACATACATCCCGACAGGTGCAGTGCAAACCCCCCCCACCCCCACGAATGCAGAATATCTATCCCAGCAGACTGCTGGCCCCCTGACATAGCAGATGCTGAGGTAACAGACAACATCTCCAAAGCAAAACACACAGCAGCAATGGTATGAGATGGTGACCTGGGCTTAGTGCAACATGGAGTCTAAGATGAATGGAATGCCAAACCACACTACTGCTCAATGTCAGCCGTACCACAGAATATGTACCCAAAGAGCAGTGTACAACAACAGTGGTCCTTCTCAACAAAGGTGTTGCCTGAATGGATACTGAACAGTACTACCCCAGAATCCTGAGAAGCCCAGATTGCACAGCTATGGAAAGGAGCAGCATGTACCACATACATATGGATGTTGGGGACCTACTGACACCGGACCCAACCCAGTGTGGCCTCCTCAAGTGCAGATCCTGCCCCTAACCATGTTGGACTCAATTGAAACAGTCATTAAGGTCATTGATGAGGGCAATGTGCTCCACACAGTGTATCTGGACCTTGCAAAGGCTTCTATACAATACCCTACATGTTCAGTATAGATAGGCTCACCAGCGTAAATATAAACCCACATGTCAGTAGAGGGGTTGCAAACCAGACCAAGGACAGAACAGACATGGTCAGACATGCTTCAGCCATGTCAGACTACAAACCAGATATAACTGGCATCCCACAAGGCTTGGACCTGGTATCTCCCTCGTCTGGTATATATGTCCCATAGGTACAGGCAAACATGGAAGGACTGTGTCCTAACATGTTTGCAGAGGACTACAAACCGCTCACCACATATGATCCACCAGCTGACACATGCATCCCACAAAAGGGCCACATAGAAACAGACAACTGGTGCCATAGCTATGTCAGCAAACTAAGTGCAGAAACGTGTATAGTCAAACCCTGGGGATATACAGTAAGTGCCCACCAATCACCACATAGGTGTTAACCCATTATGTAGTTAACATGTAATGAGAGACCTGGGGACACAGGGTGATAGATATCCTGCATTGGACAAACATGTGCTGTAGTGTTTACAGAAACATACCATATACCCACCTAATCATGAAGGCTGTCAGATCTACATAAGGGGAGGTCATTGTGGCTCTGCAGTCCTCCTGCATCAGTGGTACAATCGACTACAATAGCCCCTGTGGGATGTACCTCAGCAGACACCTCCATCAACTGTAAAGTCCCCAACAGTACCTCATCAGGAGTATCAATCAGCCTACACAGATGCCATGTGTTGCCTGTGTTGCTGGCATCAATAAAAATGCTGCACATAGTACAATCTGAAGGGCAGTGAGCTATGCACATGACAGACCTGAACCCCAGCACTGACTTACATAGGACAAGCTGTACTGTGTGATCCATAACACAGAAGCCACTCCCACCCATGAGTGAACCCTCAGCACAGGCTACCCATAGAGTCACTTATCAATCTTCCTCAATAGGAATCCTGATGGGTGGACGGGAGATGGTATGTTTATCCTGGGTATCACTGTCATGTCACAGGTAGACAGAGGCACAGTATACTAACCATGACATATGTCATGGCAAACTTCCCTTACAATGTGTGTTGAAGGACAAACACACTCTCCAACTTGCATTAGCCATGGACTAGGGCACATCGCTAGTGTTTGCAATTGTACACCTATGTTGTGGAATACACTAACAATGTTGGACAAGCCTGGTGTAAGTAGTTCATATCTGAACAGAATGCAACATGGTCAGATGTACACAACTGGCCCCAACCAGGCTGTTGTGCCCACTATCGAAATGTAAAGCAGTGATAGCAGTAAAGCCCAGGTTACTGTCCACCACAGTCAAAGTACTGCCAGTACACTATACAGTACTACAGTGTTAGGTCAGTGTGAAAGGATGTTGACAACTGTATGCAAAGTATCCCATGCAAACACTGCAGGCACAGTATAATCCTGTTGTGTTCACACACAAAGCAGTTGTACAGTAACTACACAACATGACACACAACCCACAACCATGAACGGGTGATAGTTTGTGAAGATCACACACATCCACAAATGTGGTGGTCTGCAGAGTCCAACATATGGAATAATCACACTGGGCATGCTCACACACTTTGACAACATGCCATGGGAAGGCTGAACTGGGCATGCTCACACATTTAGTCCAAATCTTGGTTTAGCAGTGGGACACACATATCTGGTATTGTTATGTGTTATGCCAGGAACCAACCACATTACAGCAGTCTGCCCAGTGCACACAGTTAAATGACTACAGAGACATACGTGATATAGTGGATCCCTCCCATATGCAAACAGTTTCCACAGATGCGGAGGTTGTTCATACCAACAGGGAATGCTATGGCAATAAAGATATGCAAACAGTCTATCAGCAACAAATAATGTGCATTTGACAATTAAACATAATGGTGTAGAGGTCAACACTAGGCTGTTTGCCCTAGGGAATGACAGCTTAGCCATAGTGTGCTTGGTGTTTGCCTCCCCACAGGATGCACATTCCCCTTTCCAAACACAGATGATGTCAGCACCCTATAAGTAGAGCAGGAGAAAGGAAACCTCCCAGTAATGCAAATAGCACGCTCTGCTAATGCGTCCGTCTCAAGTGTCATTACATAGTTAGGTAGGGGTTCAAATCCTGCAAGTGCTCCGTGTCTGTGTGTGAGGTTGGTGTGTGTGTAAGTCTGTGTGAGAGACATGTCCCTTTTGGCAAATAGGAAAAGACACTACAGGATGCACATTCCCTTTCTAAACACAGATGATGTCAGCACCCTATAAGTAGAGCAGGAGAAAGGAAACCTCCCAGTAATGCAAATAGCACGCTCTGCTAATGCGTCCGTCTCAAGTGTCATAACATAGTTAGGTAGGGGTTTGAATCCTGTGAATAGCAGTTGTGTGTGTTTGTCTGAGAGGGGTTAGTGTGTGAGGGAAATGTCCCTTTTGGCAACTAGGTGAACAGACTACAGGATGCCCATCCCCTTTTCTAAACACCGATGATGTCAACACCCTATAAGTACAGCAGGAGAAAGGAAACCTCCCAGTAATGCGAATAGCGCACTCTGCTAATGCATCCATCTCAAGTGTCATAACATAGCTAGGTAGGGGTTTGAATCCTGTGAATGGCAAGTATTTGTGTTTGTCTGAGGGGGGTTAGTGTGTGAGGGAAATGTCCCTTTTGGAAACTAGGTGAACAGACTACAGGATGCCCATCCCCTTTTCTAAACACCGATGATGTCAGCACCCTATAAGTAGAACAGGAGAAAGGAAACATCCCAGTAATCCGAATAGCGCGCTCTGCTAATGCGTCCGTCTCAAGTGTCATAACATAGTTAGGTAGGGGTTTGAATCCTCTGAATGACAAGTGTGTGTGTTTGTCTGAGAGGGGTTAGTGTGTGAGGGAAATGTCCCTTTTGGCAACAAGGTGAACAGACTACAGGATGCCCATCCCCTTTTCTAAACACCGATGATGTCAGCACCCTATAAGTAGAGCAGGAGAAAGGAAACATCCCAGTAATCCGAATAGCGCGCTCTGCTAATGCATCCATCTCAAGTGTCATAACATAGCTAGGTAGGGGTTTGATTCCTGTAAATGGCAAGTGTGTGTGTTTGTCTGAGGGGGGGGGGTTAGTGTGTAAGAGAAATGTCCCTTTTGGAAACTAGGTGAACAGACTACAGGATGCCCATCCCCTTTTCTAAACACCGATGATGTCAGCACCCTATAAGTAGAGCAGGAGAAAAGAAACATCCCAGTAATGCGAATAGCGCGCTCCGCTAATGCGTCCGTCTCAAGTATCATAACATAGTTAGGTAGGGGTTTGAATCCTGTGAATGGCAAGTGTGTGTGTTTGTCTGAGAGGGATTAGTGTGTGAGGGAAATGTCCCTTTTGGCAACTAGGTGAACAGACTACAGGATGCCCATCCCCTTTTCTAAACACCGATGATGTCAGCACCCTATAAGTAGAGCAGGAGAAAGGAAACATCCCAGTAATCCGAATAGCGCGCTCTGCTAATGCGTTCGTCTCAAGTGTCATAACATAGCTAGGTAGGGGTTTGATTCCTATGAATGGCAAGTGTGTGTGTTTGTGTGAGGGAAATGTCCCTTTTGGAAACTAGGTGAACAGACTACAGGATGCCCATCCCCTTTTCTAAACACCGATGATGTCAGCACCCTGTAAGTAGAGCAGGAGAAAGGGAACCTCCCAGTAATGCGAATAGCGCGCTCTGCTAATGCGTCCGTCTCAAGTGTCATAACATAGCTAGGTAGGGGTTTGAATCCTGTGAATGGCAAGTGTGTGCGTTTGTCTGAGGGGGGTTAGTGTGTGAGGGAAATGTCCCTTTTGGCAACTAGGTGAACAGACTACAGGATGCCCATCCCCTTTTCTAAACACCGATGATGTCAGCACCCTATAAGTAGAGCAGGAGAAAGGAAACGTCCCAGTAATGCGAATAGCGTGCTCTGCTAATGCGTCCGTTTTAAGTGTCATAACCTAGCTAGGTAGGGGTTTGAATCCTGTGAATGGCAAGTGTGTGTGTTTGTCTGAGAGGGGTTAGCATGTGAAGGAAGTGTCCCTTTTGGCAAATAGGATACGACACTACAGGATGCCCATTCCCTTTTCTAAACACTGATGATGTCAGCACTCTATAAGTATAGCAGGGGAAGAGAAAACCCCTAATAATGCAAATAGCGTGCTCTGCTAATGCGCCCGTCTCACATGTCATAACAGTCAGATAGGGGTTTGAATCCTGCAATTGGCAAGTGTGTGTTTTTGGCTGAGGGGGGTTAGTGTGTGTGAGGGCAATGTCCCTTTTGGCAACTAGGTGAACAGACTACAGGATGCACATTCCCCTTCTACACACTGTTCAGCAGACGGCCATGGCTCTGGCACAAGTTGTCTGTTGCTATGATGCCCCTTTGGAAGATGCTTGTGTCTGCTGGGGAGTCGATTATGGTGTCCAGTTTGCAGTCATCTGCATATTTGGACAGCCACAGTTCATCCGTGTTGGCCTGTACCTCCAATAAATATGTACCAAACAAGAGGGTCCCAGGACTGAGCCTTCTGGGACACAACCTGTAACTGTTATGGGGTCTGGCATGGCTCCAGCAATGCTAACCATGTGGGTTCTGTTCTTGAGCCACTGTGCAATCCATCTAGTGACATAGGGACTTATATTTAAGCTGGTGAGCTTCCCTAGAATGCCCAAGTGGGGTATTGTTGCGAAGGCGTTTGCAAGGTCCAGGTAGGCTGTGTGAACCACCTTCATCTCGGCAATGGCCTTGGTGACTGTAGTAAAGAAATCAACCGGGTTACACCCGGTAGTGCTGGTGTGCTCTCAGTAGCCCTGAACCAGGCATCTGTTACTGCACAGATATCGATGTTTCCCATGCCAAGGAGTGTTTTGGGTGCATGCATCTGGGGTTTAGACATCTTGCGTTGGGTAGCATTGCTCTTAGTGTCTTATCCCTTGTGATACCTATGAAGGTGGGTTTGTCATGTGAGCCCTGCCTAACATAGGCACTATGGGGGTAGCAAGAGGCTTTGCCAATATCTGATAGGCCAGGGGTGACAGGTGCAGGCTGTCCCTAGCAAAGCAGGTAGTTCAACAGGAGATGGATGTGTGAAGGTGTAGTGCCTGTGACTATGTAGCAGTAGCATATATGACTGTTCACGTGGACACATGCCAGGCAGGTCATATGCACTGTGTCACAGGCAATGTACATGTGAACAGGTCAAACAGTGGCAACCTGTCAAGTGGGACATGGCCATACATATAGTAGGCTATGCAGATGGCACTAGGAGTCCACAGAAGCTCTATAACTATGCATTGCAGGTGTGATCGGTATTCCAGGGTAATTGCAAGCAAACATGCATGCAAACAAAGGTACAGTGAACAGGGCTCCATGTAGTCCATTGTACAACAAACAAGCTGTACCAGTTCCATAAGGTAACACTGCAAATATGCAGGTGCTATGCACATGTACATGGAAATACACTGGTCAGATGGCTAGGGTCCAGTCTCAGTGCACACAAGTGTACGGAACATGCATGTACTGTCAGGATGTACAATAACTGGATAGAAACCCATGTGCCCATACCTGCAGTAATACACATGTCAAATAACAGACACCGATCCTTCTCTCAGTGGTGCCATACTTAGTAGGATGTATGCTCCCTGGCCTGCCACCACAGTATCCCTGACATATATGGGGACTCTCCCTCCTGTGACAGTTCATTATGTGTGTTGGTGCTGTCTAGCATGGTATGAGATGTGTGCATGCAGTGCTAGTGTGCTCCTGTGTGTCCTGTACCAGTTGTGTAGTTCTGCACACATATCAACATCCTCACACATCTGCATTGCAGAGTCTAGTGTGGGCAACATGCCACTTGCAATTTACATGTCCATCATTGTGTATTACTACATTCATTACCCATCCCTGTGCTACCTATGTATGTAGCCTGCTGTTGACATCATTACCACCAGTATGCCAACATGTGCAGATGATACACTATGGTACTTACCATGGGTGTGGACAACAGGACATGACAATCACACAAATACTGCATCAGGCATGCTGTGATATACCCACAATTAATTCAGCACACAGTACTGTTAACAACATGATACTATTACTACACATCTATGTGGTCACCCTGTGCATCAGCAACATGTTAACCTGTACCTGCACAGTTGTTACAGAATGCAGGAGGTGGCACAGTTTCATCATATGCACAGGGTGTGAACTTGGTATGCCTGGGTCAGCCACCCATACCACCAATTGACATGTATGTGTATGTGTGTTGGTGAGGGACAGCAGTAGAAGGTGGGGCAGTGTTGATGCAGTGTGTGCGTGTATGCGGTAGCCCTAGGTGTTGTTATTTTGCATGAGTTCCACCTCATGGCTGCCATATACTGGTGTTTGTGGACAGCCACAGACTGTACCTGCCAGGTCATACAGATCAGTGTCTCTGGCCACGGACACGGTACCTGTGCCTTGCAGGGGTGCTATGGACCGTATCCGGTACCAACCCAGACTGGGTACTGTCATCAGAAGCAGGTGTTCGTTGACTGGACACAGAGCCCTGTCGGGCCAGGCCAGAGCCACGTGCACGTGGTCTCCTGGGGCGGTCTGATGACAGCACAGACCCAGCATTGCTGGGGCTGCTGCTGGCACTACGGGGGCGGCCGTGGCCCTGTTGTCGTCCACGCCGACTGCCAGCTGCTGCTGTTGCTGGCATACGGCCACGTCGACGACGCAACCGCCCACCATCACCCTGGCTCATGGACATGTAGTTGTGGAGCCGGTGTAATATGTCCCCACAACGTCTGTCTACGTCGGTGAAATCACGGATGGCGGCCGCAATGTCACGCATACCGTCGGTCATGGCTGTGCGACATGCTGCCAGCTCCCTCAGACCCTGTCTGGTGTACCGTTCCATACGTGACTGTGCCTGCATGACAGTCCGAAACATAGCTGAGGTTGTAAGACCTCTCTGGGCACGTCTGCCAGGGGCAGTACGCCCATGGATGCTCCCACGAGAACCCCTGGACATCTGTCTGTGTGGTACCATCTCTGGGCCATGCCCATGGCTGCTGTGTGGGGAAGCATGTGCCGCAGATACCACATTACCCTGGTCAATGCCCACTGTATGCTGTCCATCACCTAGGGACAGTGGTGACAAGGGGTGTATTGGCAGGATAACTGTGCGCATGGATGGGGTCGACAGCTGTGTACTGTCAATTGGCTGACCAATGGCGGACCCTGGCATACCGTCCTGTGCCATTACACCAATGTCATCAGTAGCAGTACCCACGGCACCTGACTCAGGTTCCCTGCTAGATAACACCAGAGCAGCAACAGAACCTGTGGAAAGGAAACAGGAAACACAGTTTACAATGTCTACACACTACCAGCGATGCACACATGCACAGGTGCACACATGCACACATGCACACATGCACACATGCACAGGTGCACACATGCACACATGCACAGGTGCACACATGCACACATGCACATGTGCACACATGCACACATGCACAGGTGCACACATGCACACATGCACAGGTGCACACATGCACACATGCACACATGCACACATGCACAGGTGCACACATGCACACATGCACACATGCACACATGCACAGGTGCACACATGCACACATGCACACATGCACACATGCACAGGTGCACACATGCACACATGCACACATGCACACATGCACACATGCACAGGTGCACACATGCACACATGCACACATGCACACATGCACACATGCACACAGTTTCACACAATTGTACAGTACTCAGTATGCGTGATATTGACACACAGACACAGACACACCTACATGCATACAAGGGGCACCACTAAGTGTGCCAAAAGGTACTATTACTATCAACAACTTTACAGGTAATGTAAATAGACACTCACCAGCATGGATAGGCTGCAATGCAGTGATACCGGAGGGTCCTGCAGACATGAGGAAACTAATGTTAGTGGGCACAACTGTGCCAATGTTACTGAGTATGATACAGGTCAGGAGTACGACAGTCGCCTTTCAAAGGTCTGCAGCTAATATTGCGGATATCACACTTGCACATTATATACTATGGTGGCAGCTACGAACAAAGGACACACCACACACATGCATTAACTACCAGTGTACACAACAGTCAACTACACATATGACATATTACCTGCACGTTCACTGTCCTGCTGCTGTGCGGCTCCAGCCTCCATCATGACACATGTCTGCTGCTGTTGTTGTTGCAGGTGGACTGGAGCCACTACACTCAGGAGCAGTCCCTCCAGTCTGGTGAGTGGGGGATGTGTAGCCACCCCACCACCTGTGGTGACCTGTTGCCTGTGGATATCTGATGCACGCTGACGGACATGTCTAATCAAATCACTACAGTGATGTCGTACCTGCTCATATGTCCTATTATGCATGCCTATATCATTTACCCGACGGGCAAGGTCCTGCCACAGTGCAGCCCTCACCTGCTGATTCTGGCTGGTGCGGGAAAAGAGTGTTGCATAGTCCCGCACCAGGCTCTGGTGTATCTCCTCATCCTCAGCCACGGAGTAGGTTGGATGTCTTGGGTGGGCCATGTACCTGGGAAAAAAGATAACATGGTATCAGCAATCTATGTTGGCAGACCTTGGCACACATACTACACATGCTACTTGACTGTCATGATACCACATATCCCACATATGTAGCATCTGTCTGTCTATTGGTGGATACACATGTAGATGGCCAGGTATCAGTGCTCGGCCAGCAACTGTTGTACAGTACCTGCCAGGCTACGTCGACATACTACTGAACACCAGCAGTCAGAACACCAATTCAGGTGAGGTGCACCTCCTCACTCTGGGGTTTGTGTCTAGGTACTGTATGGCGTACATCGGCGACTACTGTGGGCTGACCACACCCTGCTTGCCCTGGATATATATATCCCACCTCCACCACCAGCACAGATGGCTACAGTGCACAACATTACAGATACAGACGTTACACTTTGTAACAGTGATATGGTATCCTTACAGCCCACTGGGCCACTGTCAGAGACAACCCACAATGCTGACCCCTACACAATTGCTTTCTACAGACATCTCCAAGACCGCATGGCTCATGCATTCCCATATATGGCCAGGACACTGTCCACAAAGGGACAGCATCCTGTCCGGCGAACCCCAGCCATATACTGATTGTATTACAGTTGATGTAAGCTACTGCAAGACAGAGCATCAGTCTCTGAAGGGAGGGTATGTCTGAGCAGCACTGGTAAGGATCTATTTCCCATCACACTGACTACATGGGCAATGTTGAGTGGGACGTCAAGCGTGATACTGCAGATGACCAGGAGGCCTACCTGACCTATGTTAGCGACCTGGTCAGGAGCCATCCTCTATGCCCATGGGTAGTACACTACACATATTTCACCGACACCACAGCTAGCCGACATTGTGGCGGACATGGTCAGTGCAGGTGTCACCCGCCCTCCCCCTGTATTAAGGCATGGTTATCTCTGCTGACCCTAACCTCAAGGTCATCACAGATGTCCAGGTGAGAGACACCCGCAGGTCAGCAGAATACACGACATGGACGGGACCTGCTGGTATCCCCAGTTGCATGCTACATAACCTCTGACAGGCGCTAAACACACATATAGAGGTGCTATGTTACACTACCTTGACTACAGGGTATGTACCTGTACACTGGCGCACAGCACCAGTGGTTCCACTCCATGCAGGTGGCACCTCACCATACCAATACAATACAACACAATACATGACATTGTAATACAATACTATACAATATGCTAATGCCCCCGTGTCTACAGCAGCGTACTGTTCTGCTAACCTGACCATTGTGACACATGTGGTGTGATGGTACCTGCTGCCGTCACACAGTTACACAGGGTGACACATATGGCATATTACCTATCTGAGTAACATGCAGCAGGGGTATGTGTGACATGTACACATGGGGAGTCTCGCATCTTAACACTGTGTGGTTTGTTGCAGGGTGTGTCCTGTCTGTGAGTTTGAATCCATACCTACACATGTGCACACTGTTGCAGTGGCACAGACGACACACAGCAGACAGGTAGGTTGTGGATGGTGGGCGGTGCTACAATGCCTGTTGGACATCTGTCATGGGTGTAACCTCCATATGTGCATCTGGGGGTGGTAACCTGTACGTGGGCAGCATATGTGTACTCTGTGGTGTTGATAGTCACTGTGCAATGGTACTGTGTTTGGGTGCATTGTCACCATGTTGTACATGTCACTGTGTCCTTCTCCATATCTGTTGCTGTCGTGTGAGGTCCATACCATGGCATCCATTACGTGCTGTGGGGGGTACACCGACCTACATGTCCATGCCTGACTGACCATGTTTGCGGACACATACCATGTGCAGCTATTCCAGGGATAGTGTGCCACTGTGACTATCATTGGGGCCACTATTGTACACATGTCTGACCCTGACCACCCCTGACACATGCAGTGGTGGGCGGACACTCATTATATGGTGGTTACCTGTGTAGGTGATCTGGACTGTGGTATGATACTCGGATGTGACACTGGTGTTCACTCCGTGCCTTTGTCACCAGGCACCTGTTGCAATACATCTGTACACATGTGCCTCACTCCAGCTCTGTATACATCTCTCTCTCTCTCTCTATACATATATATATGTATTAAGATATGTCTATATGTCTATTTATATATATATGTACATATGTCTGTATACATTTGCACATATATATATATTGATGTACATATTCTGCTGTAGATGTGGGGGGGGCGCAGAGGGGGTGTGGGTGACAGGGGGGGCAGGCTGTGTTGCAGGTCATCATATACAATCATACCTGTAGGTGGTCAGATCAGTCTGTCTATGTATATGTATCTACATATATCTATCTCTGCATGTGTGCATTGCATAGATATGTCGCTACAATATTCTATCAGCATCTGTCTATGTAGTCCTACATCTCTCTCTATGTATGTATACATATATGCATATCATATGTATATATATATACATATAAGATATATACACATACATATGTTGACATAACTACATAGCCATATGTTGGACAGGTATGTCAGCATATATGTCTACCTTACTGTATACACACACTAACATACTGCTAAACATACATAGCTGTGTAATCTAATTAGTACATGGCAGTACAACCTACGATCAAACGACATATATATGTGCACATAGATGCTCACACATACAACTGTATGTACAGCCTTCACTGATAGGTGCTGTATATCCCCTGCCCATTACACATCTTCATATACATATGGATACAGCCCAATAACACATATGGAGGGTTCACAGTATGTACACCTTGATAGTATTACTTTACAGTACCTGGGTTTGTCACAGCTGCGTCTGCTACTGTCTGCCTCTCTGTCCTGCTGCTCCACTTCACAGTTGCAGCTTCCAGGTAGCTGTTGCTGGGGATTCCTGTCTGTCTGCTTAGTTGCAGTCTAGTTCTGGGTGTGGTTCTCCCTCTCTCTCTCTCTCTCTCTCTGTCTCTCTGTCTCTCTGTCTCTCTTTCTCTCTCCAGGTGCAATGTAATTATTGCATGTGTGGACATGGAATACAGCATACTTTTGTAGGTATCTGCATATGCCCATGTGATGGTCTCTGCACCAATTGTTAGCCAGCATTTGCTAATTGCATGCAGCCTGTTGTGTACTGATTGCAGTTCTCACTGTGATTTCAGAACTGTGCTATAAAAGGGTGTGTGAAATAGGCGTAGGCCTTTCAGATGTTAATGGCAGGGACCATGCTGTTATGCTGTGGACAACATTCTGTGAGTGTAAAGGTTGGTATCTCTAATTTTACTTGGTGGGTTGTGGGTTAACATTCCTCCATTCATTTCTCCAGTTTCCTGTACTGACTGTGTATGTACACTAACAACTACTACTATTGTTGATGTGTGCATGTGTGTGTGTGTGCTTTCCTTTCACCTTTGCTTGCACTCTGTTGCTACGTCTTCAATAGTTGCCCTTTACTGTCAGTACTGGTGTGCCTGCTAGGTGTCTTGACTGTAGTGTGCTGCTGTAGCTTTCCTATTTCCCATGTACATTCACACCCTGGAATGCTTGCTATATCTGCTAGGGTGTTACAGCATGCAGTGTGGTCTGGCCATGGTGTGGGCCTTGACATCTATTAGCATATGTGGGTATGCTGCTGAGCAGGCCCCAGAGGCTTTCAGGTTCACCAGTTATGTGCCTCATGGAATGGTACATATCAGTGGGGTGCACCCATTAATATGTCTGGTATGCTGCAGTTGTGACTGTGGGTTAGCATGAGCATAGGTATTACTACACTTTTTCTGCCATGCAGTGGTGAATACTTTCCGGACTCCATAGTTACCATTGCATGTGTTACACCTTTCTGCCTACTGTTTGTACATTTCACATGGGGTCTGTGGGGCATCCCTGTAAGACATTCACTGTTGCTATGTCTAGGTTCTTAACTATTCAAATATGGTGGTGTTGGACCCGTCATGTGAACAGATATTTGCAGGCTGTCCACATTTCTGCCTCATAATTTGGTCATTATCTCATGCACACCTTTATCTGGCAAGTCAGTCTGGGCTCAAGTCAGAATATGGTGACAAACATTCAAGTTCCAGACTGCATACCCTTCCAAACATCCCACAAGGTGTAGACCCTGTTACTTTCTGAACTGTCTGCATTTGTTGTAACTTTATTTGTAATGTGTCCCTGGTTTTGGGCCTTTGCTCCACATATTTTATTACTTGGTCCGGATGTGTTCCTGTAAGAGGTTGTGGGGTATGGGCAGTGCTTATCCTGCTGTGAGTATGTGTGTGTCTTGCAAGGTGCTATGGTGACATTATTACCTACTAGCTTCCAACTAGCATGGCTGTTTCTGTTCACACCCTACTATTATGGAAATCCACCAGTTTTGTTTGTGATTCTAAATGTCATGCTTTGTGTACTACACATCAATATTCCCTTTACATTCATTCCTACTGTTAAATGATATATTTACTTTAGCACAGTGTTTCGATATAAGAGTCATGGCTTAGTGGTAAGTCATGCAGACTATAGTTGCCAAGGTCCTGGGTTCGGGACTCACAGTGGGATTTTATTTTTCTTTTGAACTGAGTACAGGACCTGTCAATCAAAGTGCCTAAGGCACTTTTAAGCAGTTGTAACCGGGTTAGCGCTGGTTTGCGCCGGGCTCACGCATGCGCACTGCTGGTTAGCTCAGCACAAGCGCACACCGCTTACAACCGCTTAAACGTGCTTACTCTTAAGCACACCAGCTATTTTCTTTGAAAGAAAAGAACGGGGAGACAGGAAAGTGGTGAAAAAGGGGTCACAAAGAGGGTAAGACAGTAGGGAAACAAGCTTGGGCGGTGCAGGAGGGATGTAGGTAAGGACCATAGCTGCCCATTTCTTCATCAGCAACAGCTGTGCATATGTATGTAATTTGGTGTGACATTTGAAACCTTCCACCCCTGAGAGAGGTGTCAGGACAACAATAATACCTGTTGTACAGCCAATTGGAATTGATGGGTTCCATGTCCAGTAGACATGTGTGCGGAATGGGCAGCTATGTATGGGCGTAATTTTTTGTGGGTACAGAGTGCCCTTTTTTTTTTTTTTTCAGGTGAGAGTGGTATGTCAGGTGAAGGTAGTCGGTACAGCTGGGGAGGTAGGTTGGGTAGGTTAACAGACAAGACAAACAAGACGCATACAGGGGCGGTGTATGACACGTGTGGGGGGGTTACACAATTGACGGGGACGGAGGTTGGGATGTCCAGAGCCCATGAGCCCACAGATGGCAACAGTGGAACTGATATCCCCACCCATAGGCAGTTGCCACTGTTCCTTCACTGCCCAGGACGGGGCTGTGCTGGGGGCTGTGTAGGCGGGGCAACGGGCAAGCCCGTTAGTTGCACCACCCGTGCCTCGAGCTGGCGTAGGGGCTCAAGGACAGAGTCCCGAATCTCCCTACGCACCACAGTCCGGACGCTACGGAGGGTGAGTGGTGGATCTCCTCCGGCCACACTTGCAGAGGGGGGGCGAGCCCCGTCCCCTGCAGCGCTTCCACCCGCAGGTGGCACAGGGCCACCGGAGGAGGGTCCGGACTCGGCACTAGTGCCAGGTGCACTCGCCAGCTGAGGTGGGAGAGGTGGGTCCGCCGGAACCCACCTTCCCTGTCGTTCTATGTTTTGCATTATGTCATGACAGTTTGGGTTAGTGACATATAAATACCATTCACAGTTAGTTGTAACAGCATGCATTAGTATTCCCATTAACCACACACCCAGTTATTCACACCATTGAACAGCGTGCATAGCACATGCATAATTTTAACAGTAATACACAGTCCAACAACATGCAGGGTTGATTGATGGCAACAGGCCATCAGGTGTGGATGTATGAACGGGGCGGATGCATCAACAGACATGCAAATATATATGACCCAACAGGACAGATGTCCAGGGGTGGTAATTGTGATTGCACATACCATTTTCTCGTGGAATGGATTATAGATGGTTAGAGGGTGGGGTAAATCAGACATATTATTAACACCTTCGAATACAACCACATATGCTGTACATTTCTAATAGCTACAGTTATATACACACTACTGTTCTGACTACAGTGTCCTATATGTTAACTACTTAACCTTGCAGATGGGACTGTTACTGCAACATAACTCTACATTTTATTGCTGTTCATACACGATTCATATCGAAGTTTGTGCAGATACATCTCCTGTTAACTGTTCTTTCTATAACTGTAGACAGGTGTGGATGTTTGGTATATCAGACAGTCATCCTATCTGCATATTTCAGACTGGGAGCAGCATATCCAGATTTTGGTGTACACATTCCACATGCAGCAACACTTTGAACAGATGTTTCTGTTTGGTTCTGGGTCTCACATGCATTTAATTATGTCCTGACTGCAGTATAGTTTATTCAGGGGTTATTACTACTGTAGTGCTGTATTCCTGACACTTTCTCACACTCTCTCACTTGCTTTCATATTACTATTCAGACTGGTACTTCTAGGCTTTATTGACATGTTTTCACAGAAATTATTACAGTTCTTTCCAGCACTCTCACTTCTGTCATGTTTCAGTATTTCCACAGGAATATATCTCACACATGTGAATTCATCCTCTTCTGCAGCTATACTTTACCTGCTGCTGCAGGTTGTGTACTATTTTCTTACAGGCAGGGCAGTTTTATTTAAAAATATGTGTTGGACAGTCTCATGATTAGTTTCAACTTACAGGCTGGGAACTGTTGTAATCAGGCAATACTTGCATACACTTTCACACTCTGTGAGTTGCAGATTTAATTCCTTCCTGGCTACACTGCACTCTTATGCTAACTGTCATACATTTATATATCTTTACAGTTACTAGTAGTGGATTACTGACCTGCCTGGTGGCAACCGCACCAGCCTATCAGCATAGGCTCTGCGGTTCGCAGAACGGACACCTGCAGCTGTAATATAAATGAAGTAATATTGGAATACACATCTCCATGATTTCAGGTAGTTTAACTTTCTACAAACATAATTAATTTATACTTACTCAGTGGTGGGGCGTTGGGTGATTGCCGGGCCTCCTGGATCCAACGGTTCAGTTGGTCCTGCTTACGTCTCTTCAGGTCCGCATGGTGGTGACGGACCTGCTCACCTGTCCTAGGAATTCCTGTGGCACTGGTGAGTTCATGAGCCAACTGGTCCCACGCCTCAGCCTTGTACGCTCCCCAAAGGACCTGGCCCTGCATGAGTTGGGCCTCATGGTTGTGGACTAGGAGCCAGGCCATGTACCTGGACTCCTCAACACCCCACCTCTGCGCTCGGAAGCGACTACCCTCACCTACACCTGACATTCTAACTGCAGGTCTGTTCTACAATCGTTTATGCTGTGTATTCGGTCCTATGGGGCTTATATAGTCCGTTTTCCGCACATATCTGTGATTGGCCAGTTTGGAATTGTATCAACTTCAGTAAACCTGCATTGTCATGCTGTAGTTTGTATTCATTCCTATATATGAGCTAATATTGCATTTCTAGGAACTGCTGTCATGGCTTAGTGGTTCTGTACCTTGACTATGGTGTATAGTATCCTGGGTTCGAACCTGGCCACTGCTTTTTATTTTTCATGACTGTCTAGACATGTTGAGGGGTGTGTCTGTGTAAAGGCATTTTGGATACGGCTTGCTCACCGTTGCCCGTCGGTTAGCTCGTTTGCGCTGCGCAGCTCAGCGAAACGGGTCTGCCGGTTTAACACTCATTTGGCTATTGGCGCATATGCCACTTAGTGCAATTAGGGGCATATATATTTAGCGTGGTAAACCACTGCTCGGCTACAGGCACTCATTTTGCACCAGTTAAACCTATGCTTATCTACGGGCACATAACCTCACTCTGTTGAACTGTAGCTCAGCTATGGGCATATCTGGCAGTTTATATTCATTTCTTAGCTCACATTTATTCAATATAAATAGGCTATTACATTGCATTTTACATATATTCTGGTTTTATGTGTACATATATGTGTCAGGGACTTGTTTCCTGCTTATTTTGAGAAAAAAAATTTGTGTTGTGGGGCTCGAACCATGAATGCCTGCTCTGCAGCCGGCATCTCTACCTTAGCTATTGCTTCCTGGATTATTTTGCATATGTAGTTCTTATATGCTTTCCCACTGACTGCTAACTGTAGCTGCGCTACGGGCACGCATAAGCAGCGCACTCACGGTTAAACACCTTTACAATTAAAAAAAATATGACATGTACATTTATATTTCTTTTATGTTTAATAGTCTGTAGGGGCATGTGTTGTGTTGTGTTTATTCACATTTCCGTGGACTCTGTTGTGGGTGTGTACTTTGGGCACTTTTAGACTTCTGGGGGCGTGTCCGCTTGCAGGGCTCAGCCTACGGACACGCCCCCTACTGTCTTACACGGCCGTGTTCGACTTAGGTGTGATTCAGCATGCTCTCATGAATATGCAGAGCATGCTGACATCACTCAGTTTAACTGCAGCCTCCGTGTAAGAGTTATAACTCTTACACGGAGGCTTCGTGAATCCTGGGGATTGTGTTTTGTCATTCAGTCTGTGTATAATGTTATTTATGTATTGCCTTTATACCCTCAAGCCAACTGTGATATTCACTTTGTATATAATATTTGTTCACGTTGTATATAATATATGTTGATATTGCATTTTATCATTCATTCTGTATAATATCATGTATCTCTTGTTTTACCCCAAGCTAAAAGTGAAATAGGTCCACTGGGATCAGTGGTCTACCTCAGTTAACACATTCAAAATGAAATAAAAAAATAAAATGAATTTGGCTGTGCAAGGTAGAATGATTTTCTAACCACCACATAGAAATAGTGGTAAAAGGAGAGTCTGTTATCAACATATGTACCCAGGTTTCTGATGACTGTGTCAGATTTTGGTGGAATATTATCTATATGGTAAGCAGCAGTGATGCTAGATTTACCGTTTGCCTTTGATGTCCTTTGAACTGGTGAGCAGGTTGTTGCTGGTATCCCTTATGAATGGTATCTGATGACTATCTTCTTCATCTTTCTGTCTTTGCCTTGCAATCTGATTGAGTTTCTTTATATTGTCTGCTGATTCACTTTCCAAAAGTTTATTGAGTGCTTCTGGCACCCTGTTTTTTTTGCTATTGTGACTGCTCTTTTAGCCAACCAAAATTCCTACATAGCCTGGTCCATCTTTTCTATCTCCCACTTTTTTCCTGCACTCATTCTTTCTCTTGTTAACTTCCTGAACTTCTGTATTATTTGAGATGAGTGGAAGAACAAGGACTGCTGGGGCAGATGAGGAAATGAAAATATGTATACATATACATATATGTGTGTGTGTGTGTGTGTGTGTGTGTGTGTGTGTGTGTGTGTGTGTGTGTGTGTGTGTGTGTGTGTGTGTGTGTGTGTATGTAGCCCCCACCTTGTTTGTTTTATATTGTATTTATTTATTTATATTTTATTTTTTGCAGTTTGTTAACCGAGAAAGTCCATTGGGCCAAGGTCGCCCGTTTTCAATGGAGGCCCGAGGAGAAATGCTCCAGACAGAAAGACAATATTAAAAATATTCAAAAGTAATAACTAGTACAGCATACAAGAGCAACAAATTAACTACTGCAGACAGAAAGACAATATTATAAAAAACATTCAAATATAAGAACTAAATCCACCACTTGTAAGATATTTACAAGAACAACAAATTAATGCTCAATTAGTACATCATAATCATAGACAAAAAATTATTTATGCAATGGCAGAGTTTTGAGTAGGATAATATAGAGATAGGTTTCAGGATTCAGGTAGTATGAGTACAGGAGTATTCCCAAAGAGAGGAGAGATAAGAGTGGAGTAAGATTTTAAAGGAAAGGAAATTCTGGGTAGTTCTAATGTGAGGGGGAAGAGAGTTCCATAATCTAGCAAGGGGAAGGATAGTAAGCATTGTCCTGGTGAATGCAAAGGCTTGTAGAGTTCCAAGAGGATCTGATTTGTGGATCTAAGTTTCCTGTGTGGCTGGTGGAGTTTTAAGGAAGACGAGAGTGATGGACAGCTAGAGGGTTTACAATGAGCTTATGTGCTGTTGTTAGTTGAATGAAAGTTAGCTAGTTTGGGAGTTCCAACCAGTTTAGTGCATGGGGGGAGTTGCAATGATGAGTGGAAGATTTGGATTCTGTGACAAACTTAGAAATGTTATTATAGCATGAGGATAGTTTAGATTTCAGGGTTGATTTGGAGATTAGTGAGTAGTGGGGGTCCATACAAAAAGGAGGGGATGAGGTAGGTGGTAGATAGGAGTTGTCTAGATGAAAGAGAAAGGTAGCGTCTGTGACGATAAAGCATTCCAAGTTTTTGATGTTTTCTTTTTTATATTGGTTTGTAGGTGGATGTCAGACTTTAGATAGTCATCAATAAGAATGTCCAGAAGTTTTGCATGGGGAACTATTTCAGTAGATGTCTTGTTTAGACTGAGTATAGAGAAGGATGCTTTGTCTACAGCAGTGTGTCTAGAAGGGGGAAAAAATAATTATTTTGGATTTGGAGGCATTGAGGGCTAGATGGTTGTCAAGCATCCAGGACTTAGTGGAGGAGAAGGCCTCTTGAGTAAGGTTTATTAATCTAGGAAGAGTTTTGGCAGAGCAGATGATAGTAGAGTCATCTGCGTATTGTACAAGTTTAGCATTGGGGATCTTTTGGTGGAAATCATTAATAAAAATATTAAATAGTAAGGAACCCAATATAGAGCCTTGAGGAACACCTGTTGGGGTGTGAAGAAAAGAGGAAGTACAGTAGTTCCATTTTACAGCTTGTTCCCTGGCTGAAAGATAGCTGGTGAACCATTTGCTTGAAGAAGAAGAGAGGTTAAGATGAGGGAGTTTAGAAAGGAGGAGCTCATGGGAGACAGTATTATATGCCATGGATATGTCGAGGAGGAAGGTAGAAACTATGTTACCAGAGTCGCAAGCAGAATTAATGATTTTGAGGAAGGAAAGGAGGGCAGTGGTGGTGCTATGTCCTGGTCAAAACCCATGTTGTGTAGGAGTCAATAGTTGGTTGTCAAGTAGGTAGGGTAAAAGTTGCAGGTGGATACATTTTTCGAGTATCTTGGAGATAGGGGACAGGATAGCTATAGGGCGAAAGTTGGAGATTGAAAAGTTGTTACCTCCTTTTGTGGAGGGGGATGATGAAGGCTTTTTTCCAGGGGCGTGGTACGTAGGATTCCTGGATGGAGTGATTTATTAGGATGCTGATGGGAAGGGCTATGCTATCAGTGACTAGTTTGAGAAAGTTGGATGGAATGTCATCTGGGGCATTAGAACAAGGTTTTAACGTTAGAAGAAGTTTTTTTATAGTGTGGGTAGGAATGGATTTGAGAGTGAAAGGGGAGGACTGAGAGTTATTGGAGGTTGAAGCCTTGGTTTCAGATATGTTGGGGGGGTATTATTAGGGAAAGATGAGGTGAGTTTGCCTATGGAATCAATGAAAAAGGAGTTGAATGGGGTAGCTAGGAGGAGCTAGGAGGTGAGTCTGGGTCAGGGCAGGGGTTCTCTTTCTTACCTGGAGATAGTATTGATGCAATGCTACTCCAAAAATGTTTGGGGTTGGTTTTATGGTTATTTTGAAGTTTAAGATAGTAGGATTTACGGTCAATGGCTATTTGTTTTTTTTTACTTGATTTTGCAGTTGCTTGTATTTGGCAAGAGAGTTGGGAGTTTTTAATTTTTGATAGTATTTCCAGGTTTTGTCTCGGAGATGCATAAGGATTTTTGTGTCTTTGGTTAGCCAGGGGGCTGTTTTGGATTTGAGTCTTCTGGTTCTGCAGGGAGCAAAGCAGTTAAGTAGATCAGTGAAAACTGTATTGAAGTGTGAGACAGCGGTGTCAAAAGGAAGGGACCTTAGAGGGTTCCAGTTTATCTGTTTTAAGGCATTGGAGAAGATCTGGGGATTGAGGTTTTGCATGTTGCGGGTTGTAATGTGTTTTTGTTAATGAAGAAGGGGGGAAGGGGAATGGTGTACAAAGGCAGGAAGATGGCCACTAAGGGAGTCAGGGAGAGTGCCACTATCAGAAATTTGGTTTGGGTGGGAGACTAGTATCCAGTCAAGGATGCTATCTGTGGTGTAAACTTTATTTGGTCTAGTAGGAGTTTTGATTAGCTGTGAGAATTGATATAGGTTAATGCTTTGAGAAGGGGTTGATAAATCAATGGAAGACCAGTTAATATTGACATTGCCCAGGATTATTGTCTCATTGTTTATGTTGGAAGTAAACCAGGCAAGAATATCTTCCAGAATAGCGATATTGTTACCAGGTGGTATGTACAGGGAGGCAATGCATAAAGTTTTATTGTTGTTAACTTTGAGAAGGGCGAGGGTCAGCTCAGCAGTGTCAAATGAGGGTATGGGCTTAGTATAGAGTGTCACTGTTAAGGAGGAGGAGAAGAGTAAGGCTACTCCTCCACCTTTCTTTTGGGGTCTGTCACTTCTTATGAGTTTATATTTAGGGGTGTTATTTCAGTATGTTTTATATGTGGCTTTAGCCATGTTTCTGTGATAGAGAGAATATCAGGTTTGTTGTGGGAGATCCAGGCATGAAACACAGGTATTTTATTACAGAGGCGTCTGGCATTAAGTGTAGCAAGGAGAAGAGATTTGTGGGGAGGTGATGAACTATGTGAGTTTGGTTTGGAAGTGGATTTATGTAAAGGCCCTGGGTTAGGGTGTATATCTCCAGAGTGGAGGAGGGTGACTAGTTTAGAATGGAGTAAGAATAGGTATCTATGTGCTAAGGGGTTATAGATTTGGGTATGCGAACCTAGTGAGTTTAGCTTGGTAGGTATGGGAAGTGGTTTACAAGAAGCAATTCAATGTGAGGGGGCTGTACCCCCCGCAACACCCTAACTATATATACTAACTCCAGGATCACACTACAGTGAGGAAAAGGGCATATACCTTTTTTCTTGCCTTACAATACTCTACACAGTGCCATATGTACTAATTTCAGTTCAGTGAAATGAGATTCAGTGAAACGAGTTTTCAGTAATTAGAGTTTTCAGAGAAGTGGTCAGGGTAAAATGAAATTCAGTGAAATGAGATTCAACGAAACAAAGTAAACTCATATATATATATATATATATATATATATATATATATATATATATATATATATATATATATATATATATATACACATATGGATTCCATACTTTTGGTCGAATTACACTTAGTCGAAAATGATTCCAGGCATTTCACTTCACTGAAAGCACACTTGACTGAAAGCTCACTTGCTTGAAGTTCATTTGGTCGAAAATGGAATATAGCCCCTGCCCCACTGCAGTGGAACCCTGGAGTGAGAATATTAAATGGGGGGGCACAGCCCCCCAAATTGTCATACTGAATAAGGCACTACTAAGCAGGTTTAAACACAAATAAGCAGTAGTAAGCATATGTAAGCACTGGTAATCATGTGTAAGTGCATTTGCATGGGGGTAAGCACTGTCTACACAGATTAAGCAATATGGAAGCTAATTGAGTAGAAGAAAGTGTGACTGGAAGTTAACAGTGCTTATCTCCGTGCAAACATGCGCACCCCCGCTTACGATTGCTTTAAAGTGCCTTGATCACTCTGTATCCAATGGCCCGTGTTCTGCCCAGCAACAAAATAAACTGCCTCTGCAAGGCTCAAACCAAGGATCCTGCAGACCATGCACAAAGTGATTTACCACTAAGTCATGGCAGATATACATAACCCTAACATTTTCACAAACATAGCATCCAGCAATAGTATTCAACATTACAGGACATGTAGCTATACATGTAGATGCATGCATGTGTGCAACAAATATAACTATAACAAAATAGATATATACCTCTCCCACTCTGTATTACACACACACACACATATATATATATATATATATATATATATATATATATACATACATACATACATATATAAATATCCATACATCTATATGTAGTTTTATATATATATATATATATATATATATATATATATATATATATATATATATATATATATATATGTATATATATATATATACACATACATACATACATACATGTATGCATGGGTTGGGAGGGTAGCTTAATGGGTAAGGGGTTTGCCTTACAAACACAAGGGATAATTGGCTAGGCTTAAAATGGCTCACAAGGGCAGTTAGCTTAGTACTAAACTATGAACCTATGCATATATATATATATATATATATATATATATATATATGTGTGTGTGTGTGTGTGTGTGTGTGTGTGTGTGTGTGTGTGTGTGTGTGTTTGTGTGTGTGTGTGTGTGTTTGTGTATGTGTATATACACAGATATATATATATAATATGATGCAGCACATTAGAATGACATATATGTCCACAGACACTGCCAATGGAGGTGAGGAGCCCAATCAACATATGTGTAACATGTACCAGCCAAACAGGTGAAACATGCACACAAACTAAGTAAACAAACCACTGCTTCCCAAACCACAGGCAGGATACAACCAGTGGGGGAAACACTGTGGACCTGCTAAGTCTAATCTAGAAACAAAGACAGGAATGTCCCTTACTGGACAACCCAAAAATTCTTGGGTACTTGGATTCCCATCATTACACTGACTCATCAAGGTAGGGCGCATATGTACTCAGACTACAAGGTTGAGAAAGCCTGATGATCCATGGGTTGAGACAACATATGTGATGGGTCCTGAAAAGTGGAGAGTGGGCAGTGTGTAATGGTGTGGTTAGACCCGACCTGCACCCAGAGAAAGGATGAGTGTTGCAGATGAGAAGCGGGGGGGGGGGGACTATGGGTATTAAATTATGGGTCGAGGCATGCAGATGTTGGCTGGAGCACATCTAATTGGACCTCCTCGTGGATGTAAGCAATAGTGTGAATTGGATAGTGCAGTCTCTTAACGAGCAGGCATTCCCGGTACGAGTCCCACTGCAGCACAGTCTATTTAGATGGCAAAGCATGTTATAACCAATTTTGTTGTTGCAAAACCCACTAAATAACACCAAAGAACACATGGCTGCAGCTCCCCACTATAAACTGTAAGCCATTCTAATTGGCATCACAACTTAATATTGTTGCCATCACCCCCCACCCAGTGGTGTGAGTGTCCAAATCTACCTCAAAATTCAGTGTATATGCACAGCTGTCACTTTAGAAGAAATGGCTAGCTGTGGATCTTCCCTTCAGCCTTCCTGCACATCCCTGGCTATTTCCTTTACTGTCTTTCCCTCTTTGTGCCTCTTTAACACCACTTACCTATCAACCCCTTTTTCTTTTCTTTTAAAGTTTAAAGTTACAGTTAGGTGACACCCTGTTCACCAACTATATTGGCAGAATCTGGAACTCCCTACCCACATCTATTACCTCAGCTGTCTCAAAGGACACATGTAAAAATCACTTGAAGGAACACCTCATGCACACTTGTATCATCACTTGCTAACCGCCTGGTTAAATCCTAACCCCCACCTTACACTTTATACCCCTACATCAGCTACTGCAACTAACACCTCTTTTCCTGCCTCGCATACATATCCCAACATCCTTTAAACCTTCCCTATTGCTCCCCTACCAGTTATTCCAACAGCCTACGATACAGTTACAATGTCTCCCCCTCTACCTATCTACCTACTCCTTCACTATTCTCTTCTGCTCTACTACACAAGTAAGGAATAACTAAATCTTAACCTGAATACCTGAGTGTATCCTATCCAGAACTGTAAAACTGGAATCTAACTACACCTTAAACTGACCTTTGTCAACAGTCATACCTGACATGTAAACTTGAACTAAACATGAATAATACCTACATGTTAACGTAAACAAAGCAGGAATAATATGTTGCTTAGCTATGTTAAGCCTGTTACTCTCTATTAATGTGAACTTATCTGTATTACTAGTAATGATTAGTTGAGTTTTACTATGGAGCTTTACTCCCCAGGCCTCCGCTAAAAATGGACAAGCATCCAGTCGGATTTTCCCAGTCATCAAATGTAAAATAAATAAATAAAGTAGCATGGGGGTAAGTGGGAGTAAGCACTTTTAAGCAGCAGTAAGTGGGTTTCAGTCTGTTTGCGTGGTTGTAAGCAATGTCTACACTGGTTAAGCAATGTAGAAGCTAACTCAGTGTAAGATGCCATAACTGGAGGTTAGCATTGCTTACCCTCACGCAGACCAGCGCAAACCCACTTACAAATGCTCAAAAGTGCCTTAGTCACTATGTAGCCAACTGCCCTCATCCTGCCCAGCAAGAAAATAATCTGCACTCCCAAGTTGCAGCCCCGGACCATGCACACTATTGTCAATTGAGTTACCACTAAGCCATGGCAGATACACATACAGCTGCTATCACAGATATATCATCCAGCACAGTCACTCAACAGTATAGGAAATGTGATTATGTAGATTAATATGAGCAACCATGTGTGCATTGCTCAAATACAGTATTTTGAGCAGTCTATGTGTATCATAAAAAAGTGCCTGTCCAATCATACTATGAGGACAGTAGTCTTGCATAATCCTTAAGAGAATAATAAAAAATGGTGCACGTTGAGGGGGCGTGTGGGCGTGCTTCATGCACAGAATGACAAACCTGGTACATCGGTTTCATGGAACTGGAAGATGAGGCTGGCCAGGTCTGTGAGCAAACCGCTGCTTCTCAAACCCCTGGCAGGATGCTACCAGTGGAAGAAACAGTGTAGACCAGGTATGTCTAATCTTGACACAAAAATAGGTCTGTCCCTGGCGGGACGGACCAAAAATTTTGAGTCACATCGATGTTTACACCTTTATAGGAAAACGATCAAGGCGAGGCTAGTGCATACATGGACTAAATGAATGAAGAGCCTGAAGAAGCTTGGGTCAAGACAGTATACTGGGTGTGTACCGAGATGTGCAGAGAGGGCAATGTGTAGAGGTGTGGTATGGCTGGGTTAGCAGCTGGAAAATGGATGGTTGCTGTGTACGTGGAACTTGGGGGGCGGGGGAAGGAACCATGGGTATGACATTATGGAAGAAATATGCAAATGAAGCAGCACAGCAATAGTGCAGTGGGCCGAGCATCTGCATAATGAGCAGGCATTCCCGGTTTGAGTCTCACTGTAGCACAGACTATTTTACATGGCAAAGCACATTATAACCAATAGTTTTGTTGCAAAACCCACTAAATAGCATATATGAACTGGAGCACCCCAAGAAATGCACATGTGAAGTATCAGTGTCAGATTGAATAAGGCACTAGTAAGCAGGTTAATGCACAAATAAGCAATAGTAAGCATATGTAAGCACTAGTAAGTGGGCTTAAGCCCGTTTATGTGGCAGTAAGCAATGACTACACTGGTTAAGCAAATCTGAAGCTAACACCCTGTAAGCAGATGTAACGGCAGGTTAGCAGTGCTTACACCCACGCAAACCCGCTAACAACTGACTAAACTTGCCTTAACCACTCTGTATCCAGCAGCCCTTGTTCTGCCTAGTAACAAAGTAAACAGCCTCTGCTAGGCTCGAACACAGAACCCCAAACACCATAGGCAAAGTGATTTACCACTAAGCCATGTCAGATATACATAACCCTGATGATACAGAGCATTTAAACTGTAGGGGGTTTGCCTACCCTACAAAACATTGCTTTCTACACAGACACACACAGTTGCCAAGGCTGAGGTTAGAACTCCTACTTAATGAGTTTATCACACTACAGCATGCGCCACAGAGATTACTGGTCTATCACTTCCCCAAAGGTATATTTCACAGTTGGTGACATTGGCACACTTGTCAAAGTGGACCATTCGAGGTTGTAGTGTCTGTGAATGGACTCAAAAGCATTGTTCCCTACACTGACAAAGTAACACACACATCCACACTTGCCATGTCTGGGAATAGAACACCTACTTATGTAATGTATCACACAACAGTAGTACGCAGTTACAGGGCATGCTATAGAGATTACTGGCCTACAATCTTCCCAGAGGTGTATTACTAGGTGGATGACATCAGCTGCCTTGCAAAGGTTGAGCATTTGGATTGTGGGGAGTGTAGCTAGCCTAAAAAGCATTGCTCTCTACACAGACAGACACACACACACACACACACACACACAAACACACAAACACTCACACACAGTTGCCATGTCTGGGAATAGAACTCCTAACTAATTACTTTATCACATGATAGCAGTACGCAGTTACAGGATGCACCATAGAGCTTACTGGCCTTCAAGCTTCCCAGAGGTGTATTACTAGGTGAATGACATCAGCTGCCTTGCAAAGGTTGAGCATTTGGATTGTGGTGAGTGTGGCTAGCCTAAAAAGCATTGCTCTCTACACAGACACACACAAACACTCAAACACAGTTGCCATGTCTGGGAACAGAACTCCCACGTTATTACTTTATCACATGACAGAAGTACACAGTTATAGGATGCATTATAGAGATCACTGGCCTATAATCTTCCTAGAGGTGTATTACTAGGTGGATGACATCAGCTGCCTTGCAAAGGTTGAGCATTTGGACTGTGGGGAGTGTGGCTAGCCTGAAAAGCATTGCTCTCTACACAGACAGACACTGACACAGAGTTGCCATGTGTGGGAATAGAACTTTTACCTAACTACTTTATCACACAACAGCAGCACACAGTTGCAAGGCACACTATAGAGATTACTGGCCTACAATCTTCCCAGAGGTGTATTACTAGGTGGATGACATCAACTGCCTTGCAAAGGTTGAGCATTTGGACTATGGTGAGTGTGGCTAGCCTAAAAAGCATTGCTCTCTACACAGACACACACACTTACCATGTCTTGGAATAGAACTCCTACCTAACTACTTTATTACACAACATCAGTATACAGTTACAGGATGCGCTATAGAGATTACTGGCCTACAATCTTCCCAGAGCTGTATTTCTAGGTGGGTGACATCAACAGCCTTGCCTAAGTTGTGCATTAAAATTGTTGGGAGTGCGACTACCCTAAAAGGCATTGCTCTCTACACCACAAGACACACACACTTGTCATATCTGGAATTCGAACTCCTACCTAACTAGCTTATCACACTACAGCAGTACGCAGTTATGGGATGCACCACAGAATTACTAAGCCACATCTCTCCCAAAGGTGTATTTCACATTGGATGATCTCAGCAGGCTTGTCATAGTAGGGCTATGGGGAGGGCAGTGTGTCTGCATGGGCCATTACCCATTCATCTAGGGATTGACACACCACATGCGGGCACACACACGGTCATTTCATAAGTAAGTGAATACAGTTGCTAGATGACTACTTCCTTGTACAGTCATGCTGCACAGCTGGCACATGCACCACATAGTCTGTACTGCTGACAGATACTGATGGCTAGTATCTGCAGTGAGTGACATCTGCACCTCATGTGTTTGGGGACCTTTGGCTGTGTGCTGGGTGGGACAGGCCTGGATGGCTCCTTGTCACAGTCACCCTCTTCCACACATCTATGTCCATCTACCTTTGGCTTATCATAGTGTGTTGTCCTTACATATATGTCTGTATTCCTATCCATTGTGTGTGCAAGATATGAGTGGTGCATACTGACCAGTGTATGCACTAACAACTGCGACTGCCAGATGTGTCTGGTCCACTAGTGTTTGCAGACATGGCCTTCATGTGTTAAAGTGTGTGAGCATGCCCAGTGTGACCTTTCATTATGTTGTTGACTTACATTGCCTTCATTTCTCTAAGTGTATGAGCATGCCTAGTATGACTGTCTGTATTGCATGTGTGGGTCAAGTCAAGGTAGTTTGTACTGCAGTGCTGCTGTTTGTGTTGTACACTGACAGGTAGAATGCTGTCTCAGCAGGGTATCCATTGATCATTTTGCATTGACTGTTACTACATTTCTGCATAGTGGGGGGCACACCTGACTATTTCCACATTTCTACACAGGATTGGGGGGGGGGGCACCTGACTGTTACTATATGTCTATGTAGGATGGGGGGGGGCACACCTGACACTTGTACACATTTGCTAGGACTGTACTGGTATGTCGGGTACTCCATTTCAGTCTGTAGTCTTACCTATCACGCTGGCTAAAGGTATACAAGTGTACTACAGATCTTGGCTTATAATTACCTACATATTAGTGTCTGACTTCCTAGCCTTCACAACTGACATCCCACTGCCTGGCCTTCTATAGTCAGTCTGTGTAGGCCTGGGGGGGGTTGCTCATTGGCCTCATTCAGACTCCGTAGCACAGTATTTGTTTGTGTTTGTCTACACCTGTCCTGCTGGCTGTGACTGTTGTTGGGTGTGTGACCCCCCCTGACTGGCATGTGTGAGTCACTTACCTTGTGGGTGTCCCAGTATTGATGGTGGTACTGCAGGGCTGCCTATGTCGGATGCACATAGTATACTCCCTACACATGGTTAGGCACAAGGAGTGTAATGTTTGGCATCCCTTTTACTGTATGTGAGAGCATAGCTGGCCTTAGGCATAGGCCAACTAGGTGACTGCCTAGGGCGGCAATCTAGCAGGAGCACTTTTCCAGTATTTATTTGGTGTAGGTAGATCAGGATGGGGGCACCATGTGGTGTGGGAGGGGGCGCTGTTGATCCCTTTTGCCTAGGGCACCAGTTGACCTAAGGCCGTGCTTGTGTGAGAGTCAGAGAGAGGTGTTATTCCCTGGGTTCCTCCCATGTCAGTGTATGTGCTTTGCGTTGCCTCTTTGCCAAGGCCAGGGCATACTGGGCACACCTTCTTCTGCCTACTGGGGCAGGTTGTTCCTCCTCTGAGTCACTCTGTGTCCATGCAGGCCTTGTAAATGGTGGGGGGCTGTGTGGCCCTGCCCCATGCTGTTCCTGCTGCAGCTGTTTCCGCAGGTTCATATTGTATAGCATGGCACATATAAGGACAATTTGGGCACATGTAGCAGGTGAGTACTGCAAGGCTCCACTGGATGTGTCCAGCACTGGAACCGTGACTTGAGCATCCCAAACACATGCTCTATTATGATTCTTGTTTGTGCGTGTACCTCATTTTGGAGTTCTTGTTCGGGTATGTGTGCATTTCTGATGGGTGTCAGCCACAGCTCCAGTGCGTATCCAGCATCCCCCACTAGGTGACCGTGTGGAATGTCCCCATTGGCAAAATCTCTGGTACAGCTGCATCAGATGCCAGATGTGGGAATCATGATAGCTTTCAGGGCAGCCAGCACACACGTTTATTATTATGCCCTGATCATCGCACATGACCTGGCAGTTGATGGAGAGGAAGCCCTTGTGGTTGATGTAGACCCTACTCCACTCAACGGGTGGTGCTTTGATGCCTATGTGCATGCAGTCTATTGCATCCACTACCTCAGGGTAATCTGCTATTTGGTGGAACAGTTGTATATTGCTGGCCAACGCCTCACGGGTGTTGGAGAAATGTACATGCTCACCGACATGTGCTGACATGGCATCCATGAACTGGTGGAGTACCATGGATGCTGATGCCTGTGGGATCCCCATCATATCCCCAGTTGGCCTTTGGAACATACCTGTAGCTAGTATTCTTAAGCCTACACATACCTTTGTATCCACTAGGATGGGTTCCCCTCTGTTATTTCTGTGTGTGAGGCATTGCCGGCACTGCTCAACAATTTGATGTAGGAGGTCCCTGTCCATCCTATAGTGCTCCACTATATCTAGCTCATGCAGCCCTTGGTATGTTACCCTGAGTCTGTGCAATCTTCTTCATCTCCTTACTGTGAGTTGCTTGGCAGCATTCACATCCTCACCACCCTCAGCCTCTTCCACAAGTTGTTGTATGGTAGCTATTGCAGCCTCTAACACTTTGCAGTTGTGAGTGTTAAAATTCACCACTTGTTTATACCGGTGGTGTAGAGTGTGGGAAATACCAGAGGTGTAGGTGTTTGCATCATTTATAGCAGTGTTCTGGGCAGGGGTGGTCTGCTGCCTGTGTAATTGGCTGGTTCTGATACATTTCATCTGCCAGCTAAGCTAGTACTCCTTGATTACCTTCCTACTGCTGTTTTCCCTTCCCATTACCTTCCTGTTTAAGCCCGTGTGTGCACCGCGCAAACAGAGTGCTCAAATGTGCACACTGCTGCTATTTCCAGGTTTAACCTCTTTTTTCTTCCTGTATGAATCGGTGCGTTGTGCACACACTAGCTTAGGCTTTGTAAAGACTGCTAGGCAGGTTTAGACACACCCCCTAGCTTAGCTGTGCTAAGCTAGGAGCAACCCCGCGCCACAGGGCTCCAATCTGCTTACAGTATGCCAGACACCCCCCATGATGTCACCTACCTCCTAGGCTTGCAGCCAGCTTTTCATACGCTTGCACTGTTGGACCTGCCTCACATCCTGGGGAAAACTGGGATTCACTATCTTTCCCTCATTTGCATAGGATTGTCTGCTAATGCATAGTTGCATATCTCACACTGAGCCTCCCACTTAGCAACCACTACTCACTGGCCAGGTTGTCTTCTGCCTGCCATTGACTTGCATGGCAGAATACTGATTTTAATTAGAATGCTTAATTTAGGTTTGTTTTGCTATTTTCCCCAATCCTGTTTGTGCGCCGCTGCCCTACGCTTAAAAAGCCAAGATCAGCTAATAAGAATTAAAAGTTGATATTTTTAAGTTTTGTACTGTTTGCAATGCCAATGGCCTTATACTTGGCCATTGGCATGTTTACTACATGGTATGCAGTATTTATTTGTGGCTGTCATAGCTCTGTTTTGGATTTTGCAGACATGTACTCGGTTACTAACCAAGTACATTTCTGCTGACTGCACTAGTCCTGCACGGACAGTTACAAGCTTCCTGGATCACAGATTCACCTCATTTGAATGGATTTCTCCTGCACATGGGGTGATTTGCATACAAGGGCTTCGTCTGTGCAAGATTAGTGCAGGAGCGCTCGTGCACACCCCTGCAGGCTATTCCTGGATCGCACAGCGGGCATATTGCCTGCTTGAGCTCCTGCACCGATCTTGCATGCCATGCAAGCTTTTCAGAATCTGGGGATATGTGTGTAACTTGACTGGTTGCTGAGATATTGTAAGTTGTTTACAAAATATTACAAACATAATACTTACTGTGTTTAGTGTGACCTATAAAATCCAGATTGAAATCTAGAATCTAAATAATGCTACTATAGATCAGAATGTATGTTGTACTTTTAAGAGCCATTCCAGTCTATGGGCATGTGCATTTAAGTACTGAACACGTGCAAGCAAGAGTGCCATTCTGAGTGAGCAGCTGGAGTGAAACCATGTACGTGTGTAGCAATCAGTCAGTTTGTTTAGGTTTTATGTTTCAGTCATCCATCCTGGCGTGTTTGTGTGTAATAAACAACTTAAATGAACACCCAGGCCTCATTGTCTTATTTGAATACACAAGACGAGTGACATGATATCAGAAGTAGGATCTGAAGTCAAAATTGTGAGGCTCACAGTAATGGAGGAATATACACAAGTGAATCATCCAAAGCTCAAATGACTCACAAACAGGTCAAAAAGATAATTCCAGGTACTAAAACTTGTTTAAATGATTAAATGAAGCATTTAAGATGTTCAGAATGAATTTCTAATTAAACAAAATGTTTGAAACTGTAGCGTATTGATAGAAGTACTCAAAATGCTACTGAAAAATGTTTGAATCACATAAAATGTATAAAAAAGGGAAAACAACTGTATTTTCACTATATGCTTCTTTTTCATATTAACCAAAGCTATTCAAAATATCTGAAGTGTTTAAAGTGTTTGAAGTGTATGCAATATTACAGTTTGCAGAATACAGTAATTTCAAATAGATTATTGTGCAGTTTAATATTTTTCAAGTACCTGGTATATGTTTGAACATAATTACAAGGGCAGCTTGCTGGCATGGTAGAAGGATTTTGCAAATCTGGTCCACTTGTATTTGATAATAATGTTGCAGAAAATTGGAGAGTGAGCAATAGTACAATATTTTCATACAGGCTGCTTTTTCTGACAAAGACACAAGCATTTATTCTACTTAATCTAGCTGGTTAAGAAGCCATTGAAACAGAGCATTCATTTGTGCATGCACCTGATGTGTTTGCAGGGGAGGGGGAGAACCTCCATATTGTGGTACAGACTGAAATGCGAGAAGACACAGAGTGCTTAACATGTAAATTCAAAGAAATGTGCAACGTCTAAATTAATATTGCAATGGAAATTGCCAAATTTTATGCAAGAGATGCAGCAAGCTGCCTGTGTAAGACTCAGTGTGCCACTCAACCAAAGCCAATAAGGCAAAACAACGTACCCAACACACTAGTCATAGGCGACTCTATAGTCAGGCACACTGATGTCCTACTCACCAGGCTAAACAAGGAGAAGGTTACTGTCAGCTGCCTGTCGGGTGACAGGATCCACCACATAACCCACGCACTCAGGTCACTCCACAAAAAGTACAAATATGACTCTGTCATTGTCCATGTTGGTGTAAACGACCTGAGACATACCTCCCTGGACTATAATAAAAGAGACATAGAAGAGCTCTCCGATCTTGTAGCCCAGGCAGGTATGACCCTGGCCCTGAGTAGCATTCTGCCATCACCCAGAATGATGCCGCAGTACAAGGACAAAATGATTGACTTCAACAATTGGCTAAGCTTCTGGTGCCATTCTAAAGGGATCCAGTGTCTGTCTGCCTGGGATGACATGGTCGACAGACCATGATGCTTTACCAGAGATGGCCTGCACCTGTCACCCCTGGGATTCCAGATACTGGCTAAAGTTCTTGCTGCCCCTATAGTGCCTTTTTTAGGCAAGGTTAAAATGACAAATTCACCACCATAACAGGAACAGGCAAGCAAAAACTGAGGGTGATGCTACTCAATGCTAGAAGTCTAAATCTCAAAATGCACTCAGTCGAGGCACTCCTTAAAATGGAGAACATCGATATCTGTGCAGTGACTGAGACCTGGTTCAAGGCTCCAGATAGCACCCCTGCACTACCAGGCTATAATTCATACCACACTTTTCGGCCATGTAACCTGGACTGGAACACCAAAGGCGGAGGTGTGTCCATATTCATTAAGGATATCCACACCTCCAGGCTAGTTGCTCAGCATAATGCAGCCGAGGTTATCCAAGTGCAACTAACTCTGGGCAAAACTGCAATCCAAATTGTAGCTTGCTACAGATCACCCACCATGTCCCAGGATTCCCACTCCTCTTTTCTTGATGTATTGGAAAATATTAGGGTTCAACCAAACACCCTAATAATGGATGATTTCAACTACCCCACCATTAACTGGGAAAACTACTCCTGTACCAACTCATTCACTCAACTCTTTCTGGAATTCAAAAACTCCAATGCCCTGGATCAACTTATCCACACCCCCACCAGGGGCAACAATATCCTAGATCTAGTCATTACCAATATGAGTGACTGGTGTTCCACACCTGAAGTCAACGCCTCATTGGTCCGATCTGACCATAAGCTAATTACCCTAGATATCCACATCCTGCCTCCACCCCGCATTAAGGAAACCATGGTAAAAATGTTCTCCAAAGCCAACTTCATGCTTCTTAAGACAGAAGTGGTTAACTTCATGACACCCATGCAGATGGACAATACAGTTACGACTACTGAATCCTACACAATTGCACTTTATAAGCACTTACATGAGTGCATGGATCATGCTATCCCAAACAGAACCAAGATGCTATCCTCCAAAAAAAGGAAGCCATTCTGGTGGTCCCCTGTCATAAACAAATTGTACAACAGAAGGAAGAAACTCTTGCAAAAGAGAGTAAAATCCCACGAGTGGAGGAGCTCCCTGGTCAGCCTCAGTAAGAAGCTGCGATCCCTGATAAAATCCTCCAAAGCTAGTTATGAAAACAAAGTCGCCACTGATTCAAAAGACAACCACAAAGCATTCTATAGCTATGTCAAGAATTTCAATGGCAACACTCAGATCTGCTCTGAGTTACAGCACAGTGGCACTAAATATACAGACACAACTGATATTGCCAACATCCTAGCAGATAGGTTCAGTGCTAACTTTACCCCCCCTCTCACCCCCTAAAGAGCCATCTCTAAACCAGAAGAATGCAAAGTTCCTGTAATCATGGCTGCACAGGTAAAAAACACACTCTCCAAAGCCAAGAACACAGCATCTATGGGACCAGACAACATCCCAGCCTGCTTTCTACATGAACTACAGAAAGAACTGGCACCCCACCTGGGTACCATGTTCAATCATAGCCTCACCTCAGGCTTTGTGCCTGCTGAATGGCGCACAGCAATGGCTATCCCACTCCACAAGGGGGGAGCCACCACGGATCCCAGGAACTACTGCCCCATTAGCCTGATGAGCCTGGTCTGCAAGGCCATGGAATGTATCATCATGGAACTTATAAACAAAGACATTGGTAATCTCCGAACTCTGGATCCCACCCAGTTTGGGATTGTAAAAGGCAGATCATGTCTCCTAAACCTGATAGACTTCTTTGAAGCAGTCACCAAAGCCATAGACAAGGGTAATGTGGTTCACACAGCCTATCTAGATCTTGCCAAGGCTTTTGACACCATCTCCCACTCTGGAATTATAGATAAACTCACTAAACTAGGTATAAATCCCTATGTCACAAGATGGATTGCCAACTGGCTCACTGACAGAACCCACACTGTGAAAGTAGCAGACTCCAAATCTGACTTCAGACCAGTGACAAGTGGAGTAGCACAGGGTTCAGTCCTGGGTCCTCTCCTGTTTGGTATCTACTTCTCTGAAGTACAGGCTAACACAGAAAGTCTTTGGCTAATGAAGTTCGTAGATGACTGCAAACTAGAAGCCATAAATGAAACTCCTAACGATGTGGACATCCTACAACAGGGCCTCACTGAGACAGATGCCTGGTGTCAAAGCCACTAGCTCAATGCCAAAAAGTGCATTGTCATCCCCTTTGGTAAAAACTCTGTACCCATGAACTACAATATAGGCTGTAGTATACTTAACACCGAAAGTGTGATAAGAGACCTTGGGACACAGGTGGACAGTAGTCTCTCCTTTGATAATCACATAACCACAGTAGTCAGGAAATCCTTCTACGTGGCACACCTCATCACAAAAGGTTTCTCTTCCAGAAAAAAAGAGGTCATTGTTCCCCTCTACTCATCACTCATTAGACCCATTATAGAGTACAACACCCCTTTTGGTATGTACCTCACAAGACTTCTGCAACAACTGGAAAGGCCGCAGAAATACCTCACAAAGAGGATTACCGGCCTCAAACAGATGCCCTACGCAGACCGTCTCAAAAACTCCAGCGTTGCTCCGTTGCATATCGCCTACTCAGAGGTGATCTCTGCCTAACATACCAAGCTATGTCAAACCCAGAGCTGTTGGACATGCTCCACTTAAAGAAATCCCAATCCCTCCGAGCTGCATGCTCTAGGTACCTAAACCTTGTCACCACAATAAACAGAACATGCCAGAGGGATCGATTTCTGTCCCAGAGACTTCCCATACTCTGGAATAAACTACCTCTCTATATCAAACAAAGCTCCTCATTAGCACTCTTCAAGAAAAATCTTGATGATTGGATGGGAAATAGAAAATTCACCCTGGGGATCAGCTCTGTGGCTCTGCTCGACAGTGGCACAGGAAAATAATTTTCTTGGGTGGCAAAATCCAGGGAACCTTTTTGGCTGGGCTTGTATAGGCCCCAGGGCCAATAGCCTAGTACCTACCTATGAACCTATGAACCTATGAGATCAAAAGCCTGGTGAAACTTTTGCAGCATATATAACCGACTTGGGAAATAAGGGAAAAACGTGCAGATTTCGTGATCTCATAGATGAGTTGATAAAAGGCAATTGTGTGTGGTGTTAAAGATGATGCAGTGAGAAAGATTTTCATTCAAGAGAGTGATTAAACTTTGAATAAGGCCATATAGATTTGTCAGTTATATGAGCTCACAGAAAAGCACTTGAATATGCTTACAATTGAGAAAAAAATGCTTGCACTGCCTTCCAGTGCTAATGTTGATAGTATGCAGCATGAGGTTAAAACATACAGGCCTATGGGCAGGACCACACCCTGGGCCTCCCTAGCAGAACATGTGATTCCTATAAATCCCGGACCAGCTACAGTAAAACCTGGGGCACACTCAGTAAATCAGAGAAGTGACTCAGTAAAACCTGTGACAAGCCTCATAGACAGCTGTCGTAATTGTGAAGGTAGCCATGAGCCCACATGAAAGAAGTGTTTTACTTATGGTCAGCAGTGCTACACATGCAAACAAGTGGAATCATTTCAAAAGGCTCTGTAAATCTAAAGGGGCACATTATTTTATTAAAAAACAGCATTCAAAAAGGCAAGTCGATCAATTAGAAAGCTCTGACTCTACTTTATATATTGATTGTGTGTCTGTGCTTGGTTAGACAGCTAATGCAGTAGATCTGTGGGAAAAGAATGAAATATTTTGTACTGTCCGGATTAAGAAGAGACTTGTTGAGATCAAAGCTGATATTGTTCAAAGTGCAATGTTATGTCAGCACACTCCTGCCTTCTTCAACACTCATGCCTATCTGTCACAGATCTTCTTTCAACAAATCCATCCACCTATTTGCTGGATGTCCTCACTTCCTCTTACCTTCTTCCTGTCTGTCCAAAATCTTACTCACCAGATTGTCTTCTACTTTCTGCATGTGTCCAAACCCCATAATCTGTTCTCTTTAGGTTTTTCTGCAATTGGAGCTACTTTGGCTTCTGCTCTTATTTCTTCAACTGTCCCATGGTGTGCATCATACCACCCTTCTCAGGCACTTTATTTCAATCACCTCTAGCTTCTTCAACTGTTCTGCCTTTACTGCCCAGGTTTCTATACCATACCGTAGTACTGGTAACACCACTGTCTTGTACACCTTACTTTTCAGCTTCTTTGGCATTCTTCTGTCATAGACTACACATGATACTCTATGCCAATTGGCTGCAGCCCCTTTGATTCTAGCTTTGACCTCTTAATTCAGACTTCCCTTCTCCTCAACCAGCCCTCCCAGATACTTGAAGCTGTTTACCTTTTCCACTATCTACATAGTCAAGAAACACGTTCAGTCATTATTAGGCCTCAAGGGCAGTTTGAAAATGGGGCTGCTTTCATTTGATAAAGAAGTCAACCATAAAAACACACATAACAATGAAAATTTTGCACAAACTATTTTTCTGACTATGCTGATATTTTTGAAGATGAGTTAGGCCACCTCTCAGTTGTGTACTCCATGCAGTTAGATCACGAGGTAAGCCCAGTCATCATACCAGCATGGAAAGTTCCACTAGCAATGCAAGGTAGAGTAAAATCTGAGCTAGACAGAATGGTGCAGCTATGAGTAATTTGTCCATTAGAAGAACCATCTGATAGGGTATCCTCCATTGTGGTAGCTCATAAGAAAAGCTCAGATATTAGAATATGTATTGGTCCAAGAGATTTGAATAAAGCATTAAAGCAACCTCATTATCCAATGTGCACAGCTGAAGAAGTTGCTGCTCTTATGCCAAATGCCACTGCTCATTTTGGCAAATTTTGCTTGATCGAAAATCTTCATTGCTAACCACTTTCAGTACACCATTTGGAAGGTACATATTTTTGAGAATGCCATTTGGGATAAATTCTGCCAATGAAGTCTTTCAACATGTGATGGAACACATTTTTCTGGCTATCCTTGTGCTATAATAGTTGATGATATTCTTGTAGGAAACAATGGTGAAGTTGAACATGATAAAAACCTCAGAAGAGTTCTGAAATGTGCTTCTGAAGTGAATCTTAAGGTGAATCCTCAGAAATGTAAATTCAGGCTGCAAGAGGTTACATATGTATGTCTATTTATTTACCAGTTCAGGCTTATGACCAGATCATTCTAACCAAATTGCAATTCTTCAGATGCCAGCTCCAGACAATGTCACAGCCTTAAATTTTCTAGGCATGGTCAACTATTCAGGCAAGTTCATTCCAGATATGCGTGACCTTTCAGCAACCCTAAGAGAGCTGACATGCAAAAGTGTAACTTGGTCCTGGTCAGAACAATACCATTGAGCATTCAATGCCCTGAAACAGAAAATTGCCAGTCTACCCACTTTAAGATATTATGATATTCACAAACCAATAACGCTTTCTTGTGATGCTTCAGAGTTTGGTATTGGTGCAGTCATTCTTCACGAGGGTAGATCAGTAGCCTATGCTTCCCAAATTGGATGCAGAATGCTGAAATAGAAAAAGACCTTTTGACAATTGTGTTTGCATGTTCAAAGTTCCATGATTATATTTATGGGCAACCTTTTCAAATCGAAACTGACCACTGAACTGTGGTCACTGTTTTAAAAAAGCCAATGCACACAGCTCCTGTGAGATTGCAATGCATGATGTTAAAAATTGCAAAAGTACAATTTCAATCTTGTTTACACAAAAGGCAGTCTTCTTTATCGTGCTAATTCTTTATCCTGTTCACCCAGAGAAAACATTGAACAGCATGAAAACGAGAAACCTGATTTTGGAGTCATGGAAGTGAGAACATTTTCTTCCACAGATCTTGATGAACTCAACCACTTTATCAGTAGACAATGGCCATCAAAGCAATCTTGTTTACTTTACCAGTAGATATGCAACAGTATTTTCCTTATAGATATGAGATTTTGATGGAATATGGTATGATCATGAAAGGTCCAAAAGTGACTGTTCCAAAATCCTTGCAACAAGAGTGTATTAAAATCTTGCATCGTGGCCACCCAGGAACTGATTCTACCATAAGAAGGGTGCAAAGACTAGTATTTTGGCCTTCTATGTCAAAAGATATTGAGAATCAACTTTCATCTTGTTCTGTTTATAATAGTACTAACCCTCATCAACAAAAAGAACCACTTCAGCTAAACCAGATTTCCTGAACTGCCTTGGTCGACCTTAGCTACGGATATTTTCGAATGGAATAGTCAGCATTACTTGGTGTTAGTAGACTCTTATTCAAACTGGTTAGAACTTGACTTACTTCCTAATCTAGCTTCTAGTAGCCATTACAAAGTTGAAGAGACCTTTTTTTTGTCCATGGTAGTCCGCACAAAGTCATTTCTGTCAATGGTGCATAGTTTACAAGTCAGCAGTTCAAAAGATTTGCTGAAACATGGGACTTTGTTCATGTTACTAGTAGTCCTGAATACCCACAATCTAATGGCTTGGCTGAAAGTGCAGTTTAACATGCAAAGCAGCTGTTTGAGAAATCCAAACAAGACAATACTGATGTTTTTCTTAATCTGCTTAATCTCAGAAACACTCCTCATGACAATTTACTTGGTTCACCTGCTCAGAGATGTATGTCAGGTCAAACCAGAATGACTACTAATCAGTAAGAATTTGTTGATTCTGAGTGATAAAAAATACAAAGCAGTAAAAGCTCAACTCCTAAAGAAGCATTTGTCTCAAAAGTCCTACTATGACAAAACCACAAGCCTCTGAATCCATTAAAAATAGGAGAGATACTGAGGATGCAGACAATGAAAGGATTTGACTGAATAGGACCTGTGAAACAATTGTGTTAGGAACAGAGATCATACATCATTGAGTCATAAGGTATGAAATTCAGGTGGAATCAGAAATATTTACTACCAGTGTCCGAGCCAGTGTTACAGCATCTTGTCTCTAATGGAGACTCTAATTCTGAGTGATTTGTCCAATGATCCTGCTTCAGAGAACATTTCATCATCTGTTTCTTTTCATGAAAGTATCCCTGAAAATCCTGCAGCAGAACATTTCCCAGTGACTGCCTGTTACTAAACCCAGTTCTGATATTACATTATGAGGTCACGTTGGATTTCAGAGCTTAATCCTAGATACATGGCAACCTGGACATGATTGTTATTGTTTATATATGTCTGTATAATTTGCATGCTCATCCAGTTGTCATTTTCATTTGCATGACAGAATAGTCAAAGAGGGAGGATGTAGATCAGAGTGTGTGTTGTACCTTTAAGAGCCATTCCAGTCTATGAGCACGTGCATATAAGTACTGAGCACGTGCAAGCAAGAGTGCCATTTTGAATGAGCAACCAGAGTAAAAGCATGTATGTGTGTAGCTGTCAGTTAGTTTGTTTAGGTTTTATGTTTCAGTCATCCATCCTTATGGGTTTGTGTGTAATAAACAACTTAAACGAATACCCAAGCCTCATTGTCTTATTTGAATGCACAAGATGAGCGGCAACTACCACTATAAAAATAGCGTGTGCTAAAGAGTTTGCCATTTGCACTTCTTTAGTAACACCTATTTTTCCAGAGATAGGTACATTTTAATGTCACCACCTTTTATTGTGGCTAAAATCCAAAACCAGAAGTTCTGTGCTATGACAAAGTCCCACCAAACAGCAAACAGCAAAATCCAAAAAAGAAAGAAGAATGGCAGGACACTGCTGGATTAACTCCTTCTTTTATTAAAACAACCAAAACATCCAAGAATCCTTGGATGTTTTGGTTGTTTTAATAAAAGAAGGAGTTAATCCAGCAGTGTCCTGCCATTCTTCTTTCTTTTTTGGATTGTGGCTAAAACTGGACTTAGCCCACACCTCTTGCATCTCCCACAACCCCACCTACAACCCAACCACATTCTACCCATTTCATGACATCATTGTCACATCAGATGAGGGGGAACCACCCTCTTTTTTCCATTCAGGATGCCTTTTTTCTACAGATTTAGCAAACTCTGATAGTCTGTTTTTTTTTTTTTAAACAGAATACCGGAGTTGGTGTCAGTGCTTTATGGAGTACCAGACAATCAGTTTGATTTCCAGATAGTCTGGAAAAAATGGATAGGTGGCGACACTAGTTCATTTGTTTGAAATGTGAGGGCATAATTTCATTTTATCAAAATGCTTGGGCACCACCCACTGGAATTTATAGCTCAAACTTCCAAAACTCCATTGGAGGGAATGAGTTAACAGAAGAAAAACAAAGTTTTCACATCAGTAAAATATACATTCCACAACAGAAAATGTACTGAAATGAGGTTGAAACACAGTTCTCTGATTATCACATTTCAGTATATAGTACATAGATCTTAGTGCAGAATGTGCAGATACATTACATTTTAGTTTAGGAAAACATGGATGAGACTAGTTATAATGTTTAGTAGGGAAAAAGGCATGGTGTAGAGAAGGTAAGGAGGTGTACAAGTGTAAAGAAGAGGCAAGGAAGTGGAAACAGATGGCATGTGCATCGTCTTTTAGCCAGGGATATGAAGGAGCAAAAGACATTTGTCCATTAGATATTGTTTTAGCTGGATTTTGAAGTCTTTTAAGTCATTCAATTTGATTTTTCTGCTACACAATTTGAGTAGATGGAGTAGTCTGCAGTGTTGTTAGGTTTGATTATGGAAAGTAATGGTTTAAAAGCTGAATGCAATGTCTGGTTTGGAAATATGGCTGTATAATGTTGTCCACAGATGGGAATTTTACAGGCTTGGTATATAGCTTGTAAGTTGTTAAAAGATTAGTGTGTTAGATGATTCAAGCTTCTTTAGCTGCTTGAATTAGAAGTTATAGTGAGGTCTGTATTGTAATTAGTAGCAAATTTCAACACTGTATTAAAACTCTGATCAAGTCTGATTATTAGATTTCAGCTTAGGTTGGAAAGGATGGGCGAGGTGTATAGGAGTGCAGAAAGCAGGTTGAACATGGCTATGTAAGACCTGCCTTAATTTTAGTCCTCTACTGGGATCTTAGCTTTTGGTGTGTTTTTGTTATTGCCTGTTGGAGATGAAGATAGAATGCCATGTGATCATCTATAGTCACCCCCAGAAGTTTGCTTTGAATTATTACTTCTTTCTAAGTGTCATTACCTGTTCTTACTGTGAAGAGTTTTGCTTAAGGAGAAAGCCGTTTAGGAATGAACAATATTATCTTGGTCTTGTTTGTGTTCAGAAGGAGTTGAGATTCATCCATTCCTGATTCAGCAGAGAAGAAGGTTTATTGAATGGACTTCTGGAATGGGGATAGGGTCTTTGCTTTACAGATTAATACTGAATCATCAACATACTGTATAATGGTGGCGTACTTGGCAGCTTTGTGCAGGTCACTAATAAATAGTTTGAACAGTGGTGTACCTAGGATCGACTTAGGACACACCAAGAGCAGCGGGAATGAAAAGAGAGAAGTGATTCTGCCATTTGACAGCCTGCTTCTATTACTAAATTTAAAATATTTAAAAGAGGTTGAACAACTTGATTCTTTATTTTTCACTCAATGCTCTAAAGTTTTTGGTACTCAAACACAGGGTTCAGTCCTGGGGCCGCTCTTGTTTGGCATCTACTTCTCTGAAGTACAGGTCAACACTAAGGGACTCTGGCTAACAAAAACTGGGAGCCATTACTGAATCCCCAAATGATGTGGATACTCTACAAAAGGGCCTTACAGAAACAGATGCTTGGTGCCAGAGCCATGGGCTCAAGCTCAATGCCAAGAAATGTATTGTTATCCCCTTTGGGAAAAAACATGTATCCATGAATTACCATATAGGTAGCAGTATACTAAACACAGAAAGTGTGATAAGAGACTTAGGGACACAGGTGGACAGTGGTCTCACCTTTGATAACCACATCGCCACAACAGTCAGGAAATCCTTCTGTGTGGCACACCTCATCACGAAGGGCTTTTTATCCAGAAAAAAGGAGGTCATTGTCCCACTGTACTCATCCCTCATTAGACCCATTATAGAATACAACGCCCCATTTGGTATGTACCTCTCAAGACATCTGCAACAACTGGAAAGGCCTCAGGAATACCTCACTAAAAGAATCACAGGCCTAAAGCAGATGCCCTACGCTGACCGCCTTAAAAAACTCCAGCTATACTCTGTCACATATCGTCTACTCAGAGGCGATCTCTGCTTAACATACAAGGCCATGTCAAACCCAGAGCTGTTGGACATGCTACACTTAAAGAAATCCCAATCCCTCAGAGCTACACGCTCCAGGGATCTAAACCTTGTCATCACAATAAACAAAACATGCTGGAGGGATAGGTTCCTGACCCAGAGACTCCCCAGACTCTGGAATAGATTGCCCATACATGTCAAGCAGAGTGCCTCTTTGGACCTCTTCAAGAGGAACCTTGACGTTTGGATGGGAGAAAAGAAATTCACCCCAGGGATCACGTCAGTCACCCTGCTAGACAGGGGTCCAGGAAAGTAAATAATGTGGGAAGAAATAGCCAGGGAATTGTTATGGCTTGTATAGGCCCTAGGGCTGATAGCCTAGTACCAACCTATGAACCTATGAACCATTGTATCTGATTAGATAATTACTAGAATTCATTATTTTAAATGAACCTCATGTCACTTATATGATCATAACACTTTAATGTTCAATCTGATTACAGATTATAATAAATTACACATAGGTAGTAGGATCACATCCTGTTTAATTACACTAAACTGCATTTCAAAAGTTGCTATGTGAAAAAATAGGTACTTTATATATCTGAATGATAATTGTGATCTCAATGAAATCATTTTATGGGATAACTAGAATTAATTTTTGTATAGTATTATCACGCATTGATGATGAAGTAAAATAAAAGATTGGGCAATGACTTGCTTAGAATATAAAATTAATTGCAGTTCAATTAAAGATCAGAATGAAGTCTGTATTTTGATATAGTTGAAGCTTTAAATAATAACACCATCTAATGTTAAAGCATAAAGGTTGTAGCCTTGGAAAAGGTGAAACTAGACTCTTATTCTAATACTCCATGTTTTCATATGTTAGCAATGAGATCTAAAATTATAGCTAAGTAAAATGACATAAGTAACACCCAGAAAGCAGATACTGAAAGAAAAACGTAAGATATTGAAGACATAACATCAGCATTAAATAAATATTTTGAATGTATTAAAGAAGGAAATATGAGATTTCAATCAGGAATTGTTACAAATTGTTTTAACTAGTAATAAAAAGAATACGTAGCTCCACTAATAAAACCCCAATGACCAAAACATAATGGTACACAATGCCAGAAACTGATGGCAGGAACACAAATAATAGAAAATGAAAGGTATCAAAGCAATTGAATCTATGTCATTTGATCGAGTTTTTCAGAAAATCTAAATTCTCCTCCTCTCATCCTCCATAAAGTACATTCAGTCCACTTGCTAAACTCTACCCAACTTTTCACTATCAGTATGCCCTCTTAAACCTCCAATGATGTATTATAACCTCTGCATACTATTTTACCTTTACATCTACAGATCTCATTTTCTCTTCTGATCTCATTTCATTATTAGATACATCTATAGTTACCTATAATTATTGCTGCTTTTTATGAATTATTGTCTTATATTGTTTAATGCTTACATTTCAAACAATGAAGCTGTTGATCTAGTTAACTCTGTATTTAACTAATATACTTTCATTGTAACTACTGTGAAATTCTAATGCTTTTAATGACCTGTATACTGTGGAGCTTTTCTCCCCGGGCCTCTGCTGGAAAAGGGCTATTCATCTCAGTTGGATCATCCCGGTCAACAAATGTAAAATAAATATTAAAATAAATAAATTCATATTGGTGAGATGATATGATCGAATTTCTGAAAACATGAAAATGAATCAAAATACAAAAACTATCTTGTTTTATGTTGTGCCCCCCACACCCCCTGCAAATTACATATACCAACTCTGAGATTGCACTACATTGAGGAAAACAGTACATTTACTGATCCTCACCATATGGAAATGTCCATCCAAAACCTTTGTGTTTTCAGAAATTTGATCATATTGTCTCACTGATATGAATTTTGAGTTTCTGAAATCTCAATCAACTGATAGGGATCTAAGCTTAAGCCATGCTCCAATGCCCCTGACAACATCCCCTAACTCTTTCCAAAACTTGCAGCAGACAGTATTGCCATCCCCATTAGCACTCTCATTAATAGAGCCATACAGGAATCATACGTCCCCAAACTGTGGCATGCAGCCTTTATCCTATCCCTTCAATAAGGAGGCAAAAATATTAACATCTCCAACTTCTGACCCATAGCAATTCTCTCCCCTATTTCAAAAATTCTTGAGAAATGCATCCACCTCCAGCTCATGCCTTTCCTTACAAATAACCAACTCCTCACCCAACAAAACATGGCTTCTGTCCTGGCCATAGCACAATAACTGCTCTTCTCTTTTTTCTAGACATCGTAAAACACGCCTGTGCATCTGGAGAACTTGTATCCACAGCCCTCCTTGACCTCTCCAAGGCTTTTGATACAGTCTCCCATACCCACCTCCTTAACTACATTTCTAATCTTAATCTCTAACAAAACACCATTACCTGGTTCAGCAGCTACCTCTCTGATAGATCTCAGGCCGTGAAATGGAAGACTGGCAATAAGCCTTCCTTCCTACCCCAACCGGAGTACCCCATACTCAGCCCATTGTTCTTTAATATCTTCATTAATGATGTCCATGCAGCTATTCCTAACACTAAGATAGTACAATATGCAGACGATTCTGATGAGGTCTCCAGGTTTGGAAATGAAAGCGCTAAATCTGTCTTGTCGTGTAAAATAAAGGATATAGCTGATTTCTGAAATTTCTGGTCGTGGTGAAAATTAATGGAAGACAGCCTTTATTGACCCATACTACCAAGTGTTTCATTATTTGTTGTCTACTGGTGTATGGTTACTGGACAATACGCAGACGACTCAACTTTAGTTTGCTCTGTTTCTAACCTCCCCAAACTCCAAACAAACACTCAAACTGCCTTCTCAACTACTGAGAACTGGATGCTTCAAAATCACCTCTTTCTGAATGCCAACAAATCAAAAATCCTACTATTCTCTCACTCAAAATCTCTCCCCTCAACAAAACCTCTTTTTATATTATCAGCCATGCCAACTCCACCATAGAAGTCGTTCCTTTTGCTAAGGTTCTTGGAGTTACTATTGACGAACACCTAAAATTTGATACCCATATTCAGCTACATATTAAGAAAACACATCAGAAACTTGGTATGCTGTATAGATACTCCCACTTCCTCTCCCCTTCAACAGGACAGACCCTCACCACTACCTACTTACTACCCTCTCTGATGTATGGTGCTCCCCTACTAACCAACCTATCTTCCTCCATCTCTTCTAAACTGGAAACCTGTTACAACAAAATTTCAAAATTCACCAGCACATCCAAATACTCCACCCACCATTGTGTACCTCTCCACCTGCTGCAATGGCTAGAACTACCCAACTACCTTGACTACCTCCAACTCACAACAGCTCACAAGCTTATTTTTAAACCAACTAAATGCCCAGCCCTAACAAACATCTTACCATTATACACCCCACACAGAACTCTAAGATCTGCCCACCAAAATCTAATCTCTGTATACAAACCAAATCGTCCTGCTGGTCAGTTTCTCCTATCCTTTTCCTTAGCCAAAAAATGGAATTCTCTCCCTCCGTCTGTAAGAATCTCTGAAAACGTTGAACTCTTCAAAACCCAGCTCGATTCTTACCTCTCCTATAAATGGAAGTGCAATTGCACTCTACCTACCTAACCTGCTTAATACTTGAATACATTCATTACACATAAGGATCCTTCATCCTTACCCTTTAGGGAATAACCTTATTTACTGCCTTCTTACTGATGTTACTTTTATACCATTCTCAGATTATTTAAACCTCTATACAATTTTAACTCTGTACTACTGTTCTCCAATCTGTAAACATGTAAATATGTATTGTATTTTTACTCTGTGTTGCTGTTTTACTTTGTTTTGCTATTTTATAGTTACAATTTGCTTAATTGGTGCTCTTTCTACTATGTATTATGGAGCATTTCTCAATAGGCCTCCACTGAAAATGGGCTCCTTGAGCCCAATTGACCTCCGCAGTCATCAAACTGGAAATAACTAAATACATAAAATATGTATATGTCATTATGAAGTATCCATATCCTTTTTTGCTAACACATTAAAATCAATATTTTATATAAACAAGAAAGAAAGAAAGAAAGAAAGAAAGTAAGAAAGAAAGAAAGAAGAAAATACTGGATCTCATTAAAAACCAACAATTTATTTTTTTCCTACTTATATAACTTTTGCAACATCTTACACCAATGAAAATCTATTGCCAAATTAATTACAGTTTTATTTAAAAAAGTATACAATTCATTAAAACACAAAATATACACAAAATATATACAATAAGTCATATTAAATGTCCCCAACTTGGACAAGTGTTTTTGGACAAAGAGTTTCATATTTTGGAATAACTTGTGTTTCTCTTCAACATAGCATAACTACTACATCCCCCCAAATTTATCAGAAACATTATACAATATCACTCATTTTAAGAAGATGAAGAATGATATCAGTATAATGTTAGATAACATTATTTGCTATTGCACTTAATACTGAAGTACATTTAGTGGTTTTGCAAACTCCACATGACTTTTTTTTATTATCTTTCTTACTCACTAGTAGTACATAATACATTCCCAATAAATTCCAACAATCACATTTTGTATATCACAATTACACACATAATGCAAATAGTGCTTTTAGTTATTAATTAACCAGATACTGCTATTAATAAATGAGGACTAAAGCTGATATATAATCAAAAGATAAACACAAGACAATATTAAGAAAATACTAATAATAATTGATTATACTAAGATTAATAAACAGGAACAATAAATTATTAGTTTAGACATAAAAAAGGCTTTGGCTCCTTACATTCGCAATAAATATTTACAGTATTAGCACTGTTACCCATTTGCATTTATTTTATAAATGTATTAACATTATTTTGTAGTAACTCTATCTGAAATATATCTTAATTAATAAATATAACACAATGAGCATATTTGTCTTTATTACTTGATTTAATGATGGAGTCATTAGCAAACTTAATAAGATAAGCTAAACAAATGGAAGATTTTAAAATGAATGACATCCTTCATTCAAAACCATGTAGTTTGTTGATTATGTATTATTGACATTAACTGTCAACTGTACATTTCAATGTTTCATTATTTTTTCAATAGAATATCATATCTTAAGTTCAATAACAATAATATAAACATATAACAGTTAAAAACAGAATAGAAATATAATTAGATAAGCTTTATAAATACAGTTAGACCTCTAAAGAATTAAAATATTTTGGTATATCTTTTTCCAACAACTTATACAAATTCATTCAAGTAAACTATAATTACATTATTACAAATATCAAAGATATAACTTTGACACTGAGCAATACATACATACATTCATACATACATACATACATACATGCATAATTAATTTTATTGGTTGATTAAATCTTACAATTTTTTGTGTAATATGTTTTATGCTATTTAAACTGCCTCACTGAAGCTTAATAACAGCATACTATAGAAATAACAGCAATATATTTTTTTTCGTTGGTATCCCAGTAGGCATAAAAAAGACCCAGCTCATCATATATGATATTTGGATAAAGATTCTTAGGTCTACCTGACATTAAATTGTATACATGAATTTATTTTTAACATTATAATTTATTCATTATCTATATATTATAATAGAATGAAATTCATGACATTACTTGAAATCACAAAAAAATTCAAAATCTCTAAACAGTCCATAATTTTTATATACAATAAAATGCAGTGGGCAGTTAACAATGCTATTGTTTCACTTACAGATTCTGCTTATAGTAACATTATATTGAGATGCGTTTAAATGATATACAATATCCTTTATGTAAATGAGCATTTACTATATTTCTTATTTCCTTTACTCAGGGATTTATAGAATGCTTTAATATTGAGGAAACCAGTGAATAAAAGATGAGAGATTTTATTCTCTGGTTTAAAAAAAGTGATCTCACTATCAACAGATAACATTATATAAGATAAGATACTGGATTCAGAAGACTAATTAGTACAGGAAAACAATACTTTCCCTGGGATTCATAAAGCTTGGTGCAATGATGGCGTTAGCCTTGTGCCGACTGTGCAGCGTAGAGATGGAGCAGCAGCACCACATGCATATTAATGAAGGCGCACTGCCATAATGGCCACGGGCATAGAAAATGTGTACGAGTGCAAGGGGCATGTCCAAGCACTGCACGGAGGTGTGAACATGTCAGCTGCATACTCACAACCTAAAATGCTGACTAGTACAGCCTGCTTCTAATAGTAATCACTCCTGTCAGTGTCCATGAATAGTGAAATGTATGCAAAGCATACAAGACATCTTTGTGAACACCACAATAAGAAGTAAACACAAAGGCTCGTATCTGAATATTGAGTCCCCATCCCTCGAACAAATGATATTTAAAACCCCGTGCCTGTATTCCATTGTAGGGTCACTAGTTATACCAAGTGGAAGCAAAACGCATCGTGTTAGCATGTCACCAGGTGCTAAGCCTAGACCAATGGATTGGGTTACCACCTGTCCTACATTGTGAGGGATAGTCCCCCTCTAGGCAGGTGTGTCCATACCAAAACCATTACAAATGTGAAATGCCCTGCAATAGTATGACATACTTATGTCCCATATTTTATGTAATAGTCCCATACAATACATATGTCCGTATATAAAATACCTATATGTTACAAGAAACAGAATAAGCAAGTAAACAAAACAGAATAAGCAACTACACCGCTACAACAATAAAAGCTTATATGTAGGCATAAAACTAAAGTACTATCCTTTGTAATGACCGTGGGCATGTGTTGGCCTGTAAACTCAGATGTGTGTCCAGAAAATGTCCCATCCAGGTCATATGAAAAGGTGGCAACCCTACCAATGGTCAGAGCATTCGCCCAATATCTGCCCATTCGTGGTCCAAGTCGTCCTTGTCAGGACAACCGATAGATGAACGGGTATTACCTGGGTCTACCTACCATGTCATGAAAGATAAGTATTTGGGTGTACCTATGTGCATGAAGTACAGCATGTGGATGATCAGAAATGCTAGTGTAGAGCTCACAACCATATTGGTCCCAGAGATATGTAGTCTACACAATGT
>NC_056729.1:858906177-858993677 GCF_019279795.1 Protopterus annectens | reverse complement strand
CTGGCTGTGTGTGTGTTGCCCTGCAAAGTCTGACGTCTTTACATACAGGTCCTATAGGGTTGCCACCTTTCCAAATGGCCAGAGTGGGACATGTTCTGTAGAAATGTCAGACATTCCAGGACAAAACATACCTACAGCCATGCATAGTACAGGATTACACTTATTTCCACAAATAAAAGCTTAATCTAGTTGCATTTGAATTGCTTATGCTACCTCACATAACATATAGAAGTGTCATATATAAAATAACTGTTGTATGTAATTATTAATGAAACGTAAAATATAATAATGTCCTGTAATCTGAACATGTGCTATGTCTTGATTATTTTTGCAGTGTCCCTCGCAAAGTGGGACAGGTGGTAACCCTAAGGTCCCACCTTGGCCAATTGAAAAGGTGGCAAACCTATAATAGGTATGCGGTAGCATGACCCGTCCGATAGATGTGGCTACCACAACCCAACTACTTGTCTGTAATGCAGGGTCTCGGTGCCCTAATGGGCAGCCATTCCCGATACTGTAGTCAGGAGTGGCCTTAGGTCAACTGGTGCCCTAGGCAGTGGGAACAACGGCCTACCCCCACCAGACCACCCAGTGCCCCCATCCTGGTCTACCTACACCAAATAAATACTGGTAAAGTGCCCCCACTAAAATTGTGCCCTAGGCGGCCGCCTAGTTGGCCTATGCCTAAGGCCGGCTATGACTGTAGTCATGTAGTCCAATGTGAAAGGCATCACAAGGTGGGAGCAGATTGTAAGAGGAACACACAAATATGAATGATTCACTGGACAGGCCGCTGATTCCGTACAATCGAATGCCATGCCATCGCCTAATAGGCAGCCATTCCTGATACTGTATTCATGTATTCCAATGTTATAGGCATCGCAATGTGGGAGCACATTGTATGAGGTACACACAAATATGATTGTGTCACTGGACAGGCCGCTGATTCCGTACAGTCGAACGAGATGCTGTCTCCTAATGGGCGGCCAATCCCGATACTGTAGTCATGTAGTCCAATGTAATAGGCATCACAAGGTAATATTGTGGTCCTCGCTCACACCCAGGTGTGTGAGTGACAGATGTAAGCACCAATGTCGGTGCATTAGCAAGTGTGGGATTGAGCGGGTGTAAGTGGTTTTGGCTAACAGTATGCGAGTATTGCACTGGTTAAGCAATGTAGAGGCTAATCGAGCGTAAGAGGCTGTAACCAGAGGATATCATACAGCACAGTCATTCAACAGTATAGGAATGTATCCCATCATGTAGATGTACATGTGAGTGTTTATGTCCAGCATATAGGTTCATACATATATAGAGATGTATCAGGAACATACCATGTGGCAACAAAGCATTACAAACAAATGAAATGGGAAACACCAGCGATGCCTGTATTATGCAGTGGTGTTGCTCTATGTGATCACAAGACTCCCTCAGACAGACATATGTCAGTCTTACATGCAAATAATTGTACATTGGCCGTATACATCACTCTGTGCATGTAATGTACATTAACATAACAGTACCTGTCCAATCATTATGTGTGAACAGTACTCTTGCAATGTGCTGTGTGCAACATCATCATCATGATAAAGGTAAATGGGGTAACCATAGAGGGACCAGTAGTGTTTTGTGTACAATGGGGTCATCCTCTTTACATGTACTTGGACCATGTAGGAGTGATGTGCATACCAGGATTGTGTGCCTGAGGGACAGGGGTGAGGATAACAGTAGTATGTTATGATGCATATGACAAGGGTTTCATGTGTCCAGTGAGCATGTGTGTGTAATGGACAGCTATGTATAGGGCAGATTGTGTCCTAGGAGCCGAACAGCCTTATGGGTCCATAGGTGAGGGTCAGATATTGGGGTAGGAGTGTAGGTATGGCCGTGGAGGATAGGTAGAAGCACAGAAATGACAGCATACAGGGTTGGTATATGACACATGTGGGGGTTACACCCTGGATGGGGATGGGTCTTCGGCATTCAAAAGCCCATGGGAACAGTGGGACAGAGGTCCCCATCCATGGGCAACTGCCACTGAACCTACACAGCTGCAAAGGAGGCAGTGCTGGGGGCTGTCCAGGAGGGGCAGCATCACCCTGTAAATGTGACACTCCACCATTGAACTGGCGTATCTGGTTTCGTAACTCCTTAGGGAGCCACCAGTGCAACATGTCCGGGACCGCACGACAGCAGATATGTACCTATTTGGTCCTGCTCCCAAGGGGGACATGCTCCATCCTCAGTGGTGGTACCACCAGAAGGTTGTGCAGAGCCAACAGAGGTTGATGTCTATGGTTGGGCCCCAGATGTGCTAGTGCCTGGTGCCATGGTCAGCTGAAGTGGGACAGGAGGGTCTGCCGGGACCTATCAACCTATTCAGCCTATGGTGTTGTGTTTTAAACCCACATATGGCTTAGTGATAGACAATAGCATACAGGATTACCTATAACAGTATGCATAGATATCACCAGCAACCCATCCCAGCAGATGGTATACATTTGCAGAGGGAGCACAACACATGAATATATACTGCATTCCAACTGTACAATGTGTAGTAGATTTCTGACTGCAGATATGAACAGTTGCCCATCATTGGCTTGTCACTGGGAATCCCACACAGTGTCAGTCATACTACTGTCTCATGTGACACATGTCCAGTCAGGGATGTGATGGCAGTAACACATCCCTATCATCATGTACTGTCTGCAATTCTCACTCCATGCTTCTGCTGTACACAGAAGTGTGTTCAGTGTGTAACACAGGAAACAAATGGTTGCACACACTGACCAGTTCACAGATGGCCCTACAGATGGTGGCCCCTCATGAACAGAATACTGTCATGTCTCATTATAACATCCAGAATAGCCATTACCACCCACATGTTAAACAGGCAGTAGTGTCAATGCAGCATAGCTACACTTACATGCTGTAGTTGTGTGGCACATCACTCTCCTGTCTTTAGGCTATTTCCCACTGTGGAAAATGACTGAGGTACATCCAGATATCATCTGCAATGCCATGTCAGAACACCACATCCAGGTACCACTCACAGCGACTGTCATGGCCAGATAATAACATGTTTCCCTAGGTAGTGTACTGTGTTTATCATGTGGATGGCTATGGGAACGCCATCACAGCTGTAACACATGTAATCAGCTAGAGGAGGAATGCAATAGGTGCAGATGCCATCACCTGACCATTTCCATCTCTTGCACCACACATGCTGCTGTGCAGGTGTACACCTTCACATCCACCAGAGAGTGTGTGTGTGTGGGCCAGGCAATATACACCAAGGAAGGGCATGGAGACTTAACCATAAGCATCATCTGCCACACACTGAATAGTACAAGGGCAAACCCCTGACTACTCATTACTATTACATGTGCATGACGTTACTACATGTGCCACAAAGGCAACGTGTTACTGTGCTGTAAGAACATGTGTGTAGGTGAGTGAGTGCCATCTGAAACATAATAGTAGACATACATTAGGTGTGGCACATGTCAGTCCATGTGAACAGATGCCATTGTCACCACAACCACACTCTAATGGACACACATTGACACCTTTGCCAGGTCAACAAATACACAATGTAACTACTTAGTTTGCCACACTGCAGTAATCCACAGGACCACATGCACCACAGGGGATATCTGGAGGTTCTATGGGCTAGGGCATGTGAAAGTCCTTAACAACTGTTGGTATGCCAATGAGGTTTATACTGGGAGTGACTGTGGTTGGGAGTATCACAACCCACATGCAGACACAGGGTGCCAGTACTGTCATGCAGGTATGCATTGCTCCATGGGTGTGGAGTGTTTGGCTGTGCAAGATGGCTGTACAAGGCTGGGTGAGGGATAATCCTTGCCATCACATCACCTGACAATGGTGTGCAGTGCAGGGGTGTAGTGTCTGCAATGTCCCACACAGATGGGTACTGCATTATCTGGCCTGACATCCTGGTTACCAATGAGTAGGGCCATAGCTTTGCAATGCATGCCATGTCTGTGTTTGATAGTCCTTCACATGGACATTGCCTGGGATGTGCATGTCCTACAATACTGTACAGTGACATGTACAGGCGTACCTGGTTGGGCAGACACATGTAGTGTACACAACCTGTTATACCCCAATATGCCAATACTGGCCAGGTGTGACAAAACCTGCTTATAGTGAGCAGGTTGGCCCTGCACCTGCATAGATAGTATGATAGAGGTATTTTTTGGTTTCAGTGGCATGAGTCCATACACGGCACATGTGCACAGGATTGTCTGGCCTTAGTGGATCACATTTGATGGCACCACATATGTTGCAGGCATTCAGTGTGGAACATAATGAAGGCACAATGTCTGCATATTTGTGCCTATTATACTGCTGTACAGGGTGCCATGTCCTCTGCAGGCCACTGCATTCACACCATGCCTACTATCTGTCCTCAATGTGCATGTTACTAGCAACATAGTGGGATATCCTAGGCAAGGTTGTACGTGCATGGCACATGGGTGTGGGACATATACCGGGTACTAGTAGGGCTGCATACTTAGTTCACCAGCCCTTTTGCCAGATGCATAGGTATGGCTTGCCAACACAGTGCTGTGGATGACTGACAGCTGTACTCCTCGTGAGGTGGCCAATGTGTCATAAGATGGATACTATATAGGAAAACTACAAAACTTGCTCCCAAACATGTCCAATGGTAAGACAATCACAGCAACCTCTACACAGGCTCTGACAGACAAACACACACTTGCCATGTCCTGTATACAAACCCCTACCATATCACACTGCAGCAACATGCATTTAGGGCATGCGCTATGGCGAATACTAAAAAGCCCGCCATTTGTCTTACACAGGCGCACACACACACACACACACACACACACACACACACACACACACACACACACACGCACACACACACAGTTGGCATGTCTGGGATTAGAACACCGACCTAACTACTGTATTACACTACAGCATTACGCAGTTACAGAACGCACCACCGAGATTACTGGGCTACAGCACTCTCAGAGGTGTATTTGTAGATGGGTGACATCATTGGCCTTGCTAGCAGTGGGTATAAGAAATGTATGGAGTGTGAGGAGTAAAAAAGCATTACTCAATCCTCAGACAAATGGGGACACACACACACACATACACACAGCAAGTGTGGGACTAGAACAACGACCTAACTATTTTATTACACTACAGCATTACGCAGTTACATAATGTGCTATTAAGATTGCTGGGGCACAGCACTCCCAGATGTGTATTTGAAGATGGGTGACATCATACACCTTGCCAACAGTGGGTATAAGAAATGTATGGAGTGTGAGCAGTATAAAAGCATTGCTCAGTCCTCAGGCAAATGGGGACACATACACACACACGGCAAGAGTGGGACTAGAACACCGACCTAACTACTTTATTACACTACAGCATTACGCAGTTACAGAACGCGCTACCGAGATTACTGGGACACAGCACTCCCTGAGGTGCATTTGTAGATGGGTGACATCATCGGCCTTGCTAACGGTGGGTATAAGAAATGTATGGAGTGTGGGCAATCTAAAAGCAATTTACAGTCCACTGACAAATGGGAACAGACATACACACGCACACACTCCAGTGGTGGGTATGGAACACCTGCCTATTTACAGATTACTATTACAATACTACATACTTGCAAATCGTGCCACACAGACTACACATGTCAAGGCTGTCATTATGACCATCTGAGAATGTGGACATCAACAGGGATGCTGACAGTTAAGATGTACATACCTGTGAACCTGTGTGTTTAAAATAGGAATCCATCCTGACCTGGAGTATGCCCATCTGTGGAATGGATGACTACTACCACTATACAGGGTTACATTGGCCATGCCCATACACAGAGGCACATAACTGACACAAGGTGTCACTGGGCATGCTCACACAGTAGCACAGGGCTGGTCGGAATGCACTACTATGTGTCCATCTACACAAGTGTATACTGGGCATGCTCATACTCTTAGTAGCACAAGGTTAACTGGGATGCACTCTGATGCTAAACACAGAGGGCTACAGTGGCCATGCTATTACAGGTAGATGTAAAGAACACATTGTAATGGGCTCTGGTGTTAGCAGTTGTCATTGTTAGCAGGAACGCTGCTCTACTTATATTTGACACCGGTCTTTTACACAACATCTGCTGTCATTCTGGGATGACAATGCTGACAATAGGCAGGCCTTTGTCACATATCACATACATCCATGATTCAAAGGAGTGTGGATATTACCCAAGTCACATCTGCCCACACAGTGTCATTCCAAGGCAAATGTCCTAAACACAGGTTAACTCCCATACACCTACAGGACAACTGCATTGTTTTCTTATGCTAACCAGTGCTAGATGTGTAGCATCCATATTCACAGCTGGTCACTGTAGAACAATGGGGAGTACAGACATCTGTGCAGTGAGGAACACCTGGCTGATGGCTCTGTAGTGCACAATAGCACTACCACCATATACCTCAGAACCAGACATGTGGGCCATAACACAGGTACGGACTGCTCCAGGTGGTGTACCCACATACATAAAGGCCACTCACAGGTACTGACTGGTCCCCCCATAAAAGGCATCACAGAGGAGCCATGTGCAGGACACAGTGTCACATGCTGCATTCTAGGATGTAAACCTCAAACACCTCCATGCCCTCTGACCACCAACACATAACCATACATGTTGTATGACATAGAAGAGTAAACCACTATGTGACCCTTGTCCTGTTTACTGTACTAAGCTCTACATCAACTGTAGAGAGTACACATGTACTGACACAGTTACATCATGTGTTATACAATGCAATGATACCACTGTCTGTGACCAGGTCAGTTGTACATATACCAGGGGCCCTCAGTACTTTCCACGATTAGCAGATGACTGTTGCTGTACACCAGTAGACAACCTCATGTATGGATATGACATACATGTACCTGCCCTGGGTATGTACATGCCACACACACAATATACCTGTAAATAGCATAGCTGTTGTTGTTCTTTGTGCAAACAGGTGGCTACAGCCATTACACACATGCACATGGAATGTAGGTCCATGGCTGCTGAATGCTAACAGTACATAAGGTGTGATATCAATGTTGACAGAGGTAACAACCCCTCTGTACCGGTCACCCATCATATCATACAACAGTCCATGTGTCATGTATGTCATTACACATATCCACCAATTGCAATGCCTACAAACATGCCCAAATGTCAGGATTGTAGGACCTACACACCTGTACACATAGTGTTATGCGTTCAGATAACATGCATGTGCAGTTGCTGATGTATGCAGGTGATGTGTATCCTAGTACATCATGCAGTTGCAATGCAGCCTCAACATTGCCAACTGTATATGGTGATATGCTGAATGTACAGAAAGATGTACCACAGGTATGGACAGATGTGTGGAAATAACTAAGTGGTGGGGCATCTTTGCAGATGGATGTTTGCTGTGGACAGCTCACAGGTGTGTCACAAGCAGTCCTACAATACCCTGTGTAACCCGTAAGCAATGGTTTCATTAATTGAAGGACATAACACACAACTTAGACAGTGGTCAGGGTGACAGTGAAGGCAAATCACTTGACACCTGTTAATAGTTATGACGTCCCTAGTGCATATATCAGCACTGTTGCCACAGAAAGCATCAGTACAGTTTGTAACACATGCAATACTGCAGTACATCTGATATATATAACATGAGCTAGGCAGGTCTGAGATTCACAGTACTGGCATGTGTGGTTGCGTGTGAGTCCATATATGTCACGTATTGTGGGGAATACATCTCAATTGTTACTCACTCTCCTGTACACTAGTGTACACATATTGTACAGACTGCAATGTAGAAAGCAGGACATAGGCAGGGGTGTGTATCTCACACATGTGAGGTATCTGTATGTGCATGACATAGGTGTATTAATTACTGAATGCCACAGTGTGTGTATGTAGGGCTGACTGGTCCCTGGAGTGAGGATGTATGTTACCATACTGAACTGATAAGACCCCTCCCACCATCCAGGCAATGCATTCTACTATCCGTGTTGATGTCCCTGATCTTAGACCTTACTGACTACCTGTACATGTGTATTCTCTGTGGCACATCATGTAGGTGCACAGTACTGTGATGATGATTTGCACATGGGCAGGGGTCCTTATCCCACCTGTAGCAACTGTGTGCGAGTGTGTGTTACTGTGTCGGTGAATCCGTGAGTGTGTGGGTGTGTTACTGTGTCACTGAATACATGTGTGTTAATACCTGAGTGTGTGGCTGCAGTTGTGTGTTGGCTTCCTGTCATGGGAATGTGTAATACTGATTCCCAATGAGGCATCACACTTCCCACTGGCCTCTACCCTTGTAATCAGCTAGACCACTCTCTTACCTCATCACTCCATGTAACTGTACCTGTGATGTCACCCTTTATGGATGTCACGTCTGTAGCCACAGTAGCTTAATACACAGCTATCATGCTCTTGGAACGGCAGACGTTTTTGTAACGTAGAACATTCTCACTGGTATGTGGCAGCTACATGGTGCATGCTGGTATATTCATACATACCTGTGAGTAGTCCACATTGACATATGGGACACTAAGTGCAAACACTGATATCCACCGGCACGTACAATTAGACCTGAAGAAGGACAGCAGAACATCATGACCAACATGCAGTTACTGTTGTTACACAAGACACATACTGTTAACAGTATTGTACACCTGTACTACATGGTATATCTGCTGCCTGTCAACAGTCCTCAACAATTGTAAACTACACGTATCTTCCTAGTCTGTTCACCCTGTGCATCAGACCATATGAGCATGTCCCTGCACCGATGGTGTGGATGTCAGGGATGCGGCATAGGCATCATCATATGCACATGGTGTTAATGTTTGCCAGAGGCCTAGGCTGCACCATTGGATGACATCATGTGTGTGGGTTTGGGCCTTTGATCTAATTGGATATGTGCGGATGTTATGCATTTGTGTGTTGTGGTGCACTACAGTATGTGCTTGTATGTCTGCACACAGTTCTGCCATGTGTCTTGCCTAACCAGGGGTATTATTGACAGCTGCAGACTGTACATGCGAGGTTTTACAGTTCACAGTGTCCGGCCATGGACATGTGACCTGTGCCTGCCAGGGGTTGCATGGGCACTACCAGGCAGAGGTGCAGATTGGGTACTGTCTGACGTCACTTGTCCACTGGAGCCATGTCCCTGTTGGGACCGTCCCAGGCCATGTGCATGCGGCCTGCTGTGTTGTGGTGTGGACTGCTGCTACCACCACTATGGGAGCGGACATGTGAGGTAGCTCATACACATAGACCTGACACAGGTGATGTAGCCCACCTACATCCACATGCCCGGCGCCTCACTCCTACCAGATGTTCCAACACAATCAGCTCATGCTCGTGGATTGTCATGCCATGGTCAAGGACTCCAACCATGTCACCAAACCATCTATCCAAAGCTTCAGCAATCTGCTGTTGAGCATTTACCATTGCGTGGATGCTGTTTAAAGAATGGACAGCAGCCCTCTGTAGCCTCTGATCTTCTCTGTTGTGCCATTCAGCATGTGCCTGTGCCTCCATTACCAGCCTGAAACATGCATCTGGTGCCACCAGCTGCTGCGCTCTGTCATGCAGGAGCATGTTGGCCAGAGGTCCTCCTATGAGCAGCACTGGCCATGTGCCTGTGTGGGGCACCATCAGTCGTTTGGCTGACACCATGGTGTGCAGACACACCTTTCATAGCCCCCACACTTTCCTGTTCCAAGCTACCACACGCCAACTGTCCTTCCTCTATGGCCACTGGTGATGGGGTATTTGCAGGTATGAGTTCTGTGTGTGGGGATGAGGGGGGTATAGATGGAATGGCAACCAATGGCACAGTTTCAGCTCCTGACACCTCTGCCTGTTTCTCAATCATATGTTCATCATCACTGCTAGAGTCTGTGGGGACACTAACATCAGATGTACTGCAGGAGGGCAATGCACCTACATCACCTGTGAGGGCAGACAAGAACTGTACATTACAATCTATACAACAGACACACACACAGACACACACACACACATGTGATATGACAGAAGGCATGCAACATGCATGTGATATGGCAGATGGCATGCGGCGCAGACAGTAATAGTGGTAGTTATCTTACATCCCTGGGTTGCACACAACAGCATGCATGTGTCATAGCAGGCAGCATGCAAATTACACATAGTAGTAGTTAGCATACATCCCTGTGTTACACCATGTGGACCATCACAGGTTAACAGTACACCTGCCTGATGTGTGGCATATGACCTTGACAATTACATGGAGTATGACATGTGATCTGCTGATGTGTGCAATAACATGCATACATGTTTAACACAATGGTGTCCTGTCAAATATACAGTGGGGCAATGGTGTACCAATGCAGTGTTGTCTGTCTGCCCTACAGATATACTGCACATTTTGCTGATGTGCATGGCCATTGCAGGGAATCATGAGGTGTCTCTAGTGCTATACAGTGTGAGTTACAGACAGGGTTCATAGCCATGACTGTGTTCGGATGCAATACATACATATATACTGTGGAATGTGGTCTGTGTCTCTGAGGTGTATACACACTAAACCATGATGTGGAAGTTGTGCCACAGGTCACTGATGGGTATACGGATGACACCCCTGCACATCTGCAACCATATTGCTGCTGTCTGGCAACTATGGCCAGACATGGCGAACACATCGGTACACCATGTCCCACATGACATCTGTGTACCACACACACACACACACACACACACACACACACACACACACACACACACACACGAGGAGCTAGTATGACATTGATGCCCAACACCAGCAAGGGGAATGTACTGTATCTGTGGACTGATGTGGATACTGTACAGGTGACTTCTGTCATGTCACGACACCCTCAAGATGTTCAACACATCTTATGTGGTGGATTGATGTTACACCTACACAAGATGTGCACAGGCCTGTAGGATGTCTAGTGTTCCCCATCTACAATATGACCATTATACAAAGGCCATGGTTGAACCATGTGTAGCCATTGTATGACAGGGTGTACACACAAGCACAACACATCTACTGTGTGTGTTGCTCCATGTCTTTGGCCATCTTCCATGGCCATGTGTGTACATGTGTTGTCCAAATTATTGTGATGGGCATCTATTTCACGTCTGTGTTATCCCATATGACAGGTATGCTCCATTGACAACAGGGTTATGCAGATAAAGGGTGGTATGTGGGATATGTTTTCAGGTTAGGTAGGCAGTGTTGCAGCCAGGCCACTAGATGTCATGGACATGTCAAGACAGCACATCACATTGTGTGACATTCATAGCAGGGCTATGATCCACACCAGTGAATCCCATGTGCTGACCATACTCCAGCCCACTGTGTAGTACTGTTTGTATTCACCACATGTGTAGATCTGATCTGTAGTACATCCCTAAAGTGAACAGCACCTCCACCATTGTATGCACAGCTGTCCACACATCTGGCAATGGCAGTTTGCGAGGATTCATGTCGGTGAGATGATTCACATAGTTTGCTAATGTTGCACATGGGTAGTCATTGTGATGCATTGCAAGTCCGACCTGTATATTGTGACAGGACCATACATTATGTGTACATGTTTTAAATGGCCACATGGCAGATATATTTGTGTGTTATGGTTCCTGATAAATAATAAGACTCTCACCTGCAACGGGCTGCTGTCGCTGCAGAACACCAGAGGTACCTAAATAGGAATAACACAGCAGTATGATCATAATCCACCCCTGTATAGTGGCTATAAGGTGCAATGTGCATAACACATACACCAGTACATTAGACTATACTATGGTGTATGCACATTTGTGCATACACAGAGTAGCATACTATAGTATGTGGAATGTGTGTATACATGCCTTGCATATGATGTTACATTACATATTGTACAGTGACACATGCAACTATATGGAATATAGTTGTTATAGATACAATACTGACTTACCAGGCAACTCCAGGCTCAGTGGTTGAGAGAAACCCACCTCCACAATATCAGCTAAGGCTTGTGGATGTGGTTCTGCAGGTGTCCCCAGGTTGGCCAGTAGCTCCTCGGTACGTGTGAGTGGGGGCTTGGTTGGTGGTCCACCACCTGTTGCACTTTGTTCCCTGGTGATTGCATTTGCATGCTGTTTCACCCATCTAATGAGGTCTATACAGTGTCTGCGCACCTGCTGGTATGTGCGGTTGTGGCCACCCACATCATTAACCCTCCTGTGAAGTTTCATCCACAGGGCATCCCGCTGCTGTGCATCCTGTGGCACATGGCTGAACAGGATATCATGATTGTCGAGTAGGTATGGGATGAGGGCCTCATCCTCCAAGTGGGTAAAAGGGGGTAGCCTTGCATGCGGCATACCTAGAAGACATAATGATGGAGACAGGTCACAGTAACTCACAGAGACATACAGAGCTGCAGCTGAACATACATGTGTATCACATTTATTAAGTTTAAATAGTTGTATTTGCAAACCTACATGACACTGATGTGTTTGTGTCACACACGTGACACTCAATGTTGAGTGGATATTATCACCATATATGTGTGTGTGTCACCTGATTACATTGCTCATACTCCATGTGGTTGCAGTCTTGATGTGGGCATGTCTGTTTGTCTGTACTGGTGTTCCTACCTATCAGCACATGGCTGGATGTGTCCACATTAATGCAGTCGACCTTGATGCTGTGTATATGTCACATATAAGGACTTACACTGCCTTAACAGACATGACATGTGACCCTGCATACTTGCTCACATAAGATTTACATGTATGTGTTCTGCCATATACATCTACACGGCACTGTACAGTGATTCAACATCCTGCCATGTATCACCTGTGTTGCACATGTGATACACATCAAACACTGGCTAGCCAGATGATATTTGAAGGGATGGATATCAACTATAGCATGTACAGTCAAAGTCAACTAGTGGGCTATATGCCATGGGCCATGTATGAATCTAGGATGAAAGATTATCTGGCAGTAGCCGACAGGCAGGTCTGTGGGGCCAAGTGGAGCAGTGCCACATTACTGATCCACAGGGTTAATGATACATTTACAATGCATTACCATGCGGTCATCACACCATGTCTGAGAGGGGAGCGATGTGCAGCTTTGACAGACAGGAATGCATAGTGTGGCAGGACAATGTCAAGTGTATGGGACAAGGATCTGTCCAGCATGTGGAAGGTAGATGTCCATGAAGTATGTGTTCGAGATCAGGATGAGTACGTGTAGCATGTCCAACATCACTGGGTTGGACATGGATTTATTGAGGTATGCATCATGCTACATAGTGGAGATGGGGAATGGGAAGGCTAGTATAGGCCATCTGCACATGGCCAATACACCTTAAAGGAAATATGTGATCTGATAATTGGTCACTTGAGTGTTGTGTATGGCTGGACAATGATCTCTAAATTCATGAATGGCACCCTATCATTATTAGGGTTGCAACATATGACTACCTGACCGCTGCCTAGGTGGTAGTTCATGTGTACAGGGTTATTAACAAAGGAGTGAAAATGCAATATGTAGCTGTCAGATTGTGGCCACATGTCACACACACCTCACCCAGAAAGCCCCTTTTGTATGTTGTCCACAACACTCCTAATTCAGCTATTGCTCCTAGGTCATAGTCATTTGCATACTTCAATAGGCAGATGCCTTCTGTTTGTCTGTGAGGTACGGACTACAATGAGGGGGAGTAAAATTCATTAACCCTGACATACTGTAGCTGCCACTGGTGTGATGATCATGTATTATTCAGACACCTTCTGTAGTGTTGGTTCTGCCAGCTGTCCTGTTGCAAAACACTCCTGTGACATAGGAATGTAAATCTAGTATACCGAGTGTAGGTGGTATACAGTATGGGTGATGATGCCCTATGACCTGGCAAGGTTATGATATGCAGTGTGACATCAACCATACTGTCACCTACATCTGTACTGCTGACATCAATTAATTGATCAAGGTTCATAGCCTTCCAGAACAGACTCAGCAGGGTAGTAGTAAAGTACTTTCCATTATCTGTGGTGTCTCCCCCTTTGTGGGTTGTGATACCTGTTGGTGTGTACCATTCAGTGTGTACACAACCTGGCATGGAGCTATGTTTTACATGATGGGGTTGGGAGGGTGGCCTAATGGTTAAGGTGTTTGCCTTGCAAGCACAAGGTACAGGGTTTGAGTCTCGCAAGGGATAATTGGCTAGGCTTAAAATGGCTCGTAAGGGCAGTTAGCCTAGTACTAATCTATGAACCTATGTGTATGTAGAGAGCATCTTGTTTTGCCATATGTGTATGATACAACCTGTGATGTGGACAGGTCCCATGCAGCTTGAGTGCAGCTTGTACTTGCATAGTTGTGGGTACAGGGGCCCTGTGGTGTACATGGATATATGCTTGTGTACCCGTTGGTGGGAGGGGGCCGTATGTTGATGTTATCCAAGACCCTATCTGGATTGCTTATTCATGCTAAGCCCTTGTTCAGAAATTGTAACCACTACGTAAGCTAATAATTACTATGGCACTCAATCTTCCTCATTACCTATAGGTAAGAGTGAACAGGTTTTGTACATACTTTTCTCACTTGCTTAGAGTAATTTAGCTCTTGTACTCACTTTCCTCACTTATCTAGGTGAATGTAGTTCTATTTTCAAGCATGTCCAAGAGTCAACTGCCAGTGTTCTCACCTGTCTATCTGATGAATCTGGACATCTTGAAGCAATGTACACATTGCCTCATGTACACAGACAAGCCTCTCCACCTACCACCTAACACTACAACCTGTGAGAGATGCACTCATCTAGCCAAATTGGAGGTAAAGGTCTCTCCAACCAAGCCTGACCCTGACTGTCATGTGGAGAAGGTAAACATTCGCACAACACCACACTCATCACATAAGTCTCACCGAATCTACCCCACCATTAACTTGGAAAACTACTCGTGTACCAACACATTAGCTCAATGGTTTCTGGAATTCATAAACATCAATGCCATGACACAACATATCCACACACCCACCAGGGGAAACAATATCCTAGACCTAGGCATTACCAACATGAGTGACTGGTGCTCCACACATGAAGCCAACTCATCGTTGGTCCGATCAGACCATGAGCTGAACACTGTTGATATCCACATCCCACCAGCACCCCCCATTAGGGGAACCACAGTATAATATGTCTACAAGGCCAACTACATGTTTCTTAAGACAGACGTGGTGGACGTCATGACACCCATGCAGATGGACACTACTGTTACAACTGCTGAATCCTATACTAATGCACTCTATAAGCACTTACATGATTGGATGGCTTGTGCTATCCCAAACAGAATCGGGACGCTAAACTCCTAATTAATGAAACCAATCTGGTGGTTCCCTGCCATAAACAAAATGTACTACAGGAGGAAGACACTGTTGCAAATGAGAGTACAATCCCATGAGTGGAGGAGCTCCCTGGCCAGCCTCAGTAAGAAGGTGAGATCTCTTATAAGATCCTCCAAAGCTAGCTACAAAAACTAAAATGCAACTAATACCAAGAACAACCACAAAGCATTCTATAGCTATGTCACATATCTCGATGTCAACAACCAGATCTGCTCTGAGTTACAGCACAAAGGCATGAACATTACAGAAACAACTGATATTGGCAACATCTTGGCAGATCCCTTTCAAAGCTGCACACTCTAAAGGCAATATCACAGCATCCATGGGACCGGACAACATCCCAGGCTGCGTTTTACATGAACTTCAGAACGTACTGTCTCCCCACCTACGCACAATGTTCAATAATAGCCTAACATCGGGCATAGTGCCCCTTGAATGGCACACAGCAACAGTTATCCCACTCCACAAAGGTGGCACCACAATGGACCACGGGACCTATTTCCCTATAGGCCTGACTAGCCTGGTCTGCAAGGCTGCGGTGCACATCATGGATCACAGTCACAGGGACATTGGGTACCTTCAAACCTTTGCCCCCCCTCCCTGTTTGGCATTGTTAAGTGTGGACCATGCCTCCTAAACCTTGTGGACTTCTTAGAGACAGTTACCAAGGCATTAGCTGAGGGTAAGGAGGTCCACACAGCCTACCTAGATCTTTCATAGGCTTTCAACACCATTCCTCCTTCTGGTATTATCAACATACCCATGCGCCTGAACATTAACCCCTACGTCATGTGATGGTTTGCAAAGTGGCTCGCAGACAGAACCCATACAGTGGAAGTTGCATACCCTAGGTCCGACTGTATACCAGTTACAAGTGGCGTCCCCCGGGGCTCAGTCCTAGGAACCCCTCATGTTCGATATATACTTCTTTGATGTACAGACAAGCACAGGAGGGCTTTGGCTGAAAACATTTGCAGACTACTGCAAATTAGGGGACATCATTGTTTCCCCAGCTGTTACAGACACCCTCTGGAAGGGTCACACTGAGACGGATAGCTGGTGTTAATATCATGGCGTCAAGCTGAATGCCTAAAATGCATAGTCATCCCCTTTGAATATAACTAATTACCCGTGGACTGCCACATAGGTGCTAGTCCCCTATATACAGAAAAGGTAATAAGGGATCCGGGAACCCCAGTAGATAGCAATCTCTCCCTCGATACCCATAATGACAAGGTGGTTAGAATATCTTTCTACATGGCCCGCCTTATCTCTAATGGGTTCACATCCAGATCAAAGGAGGCCATTGTGACTCTACTCATGACATATTAGACCCATTAAAGGATACAACACCCTATTTGGGATATACCTTCCAAGACAACTGCAACAGCTTGGAAGACCACACCAGTACCACACCAAGAGGATTACTGACCTCAAACAGATCACCTATGCAGCCCAAACTAAGAAACTCCAGCTGTACTCAGTTGCATACCTCATACTCACAGGTGATCTCTGCTTGACATACAAGCCCCATGTCCAACCCTGTATTGCTGGATATGCTCCACCTAAACAGAAGCCCGTGAGAGCCACATGCTCTAGGGATATACACCTAACCACAACTATGAGTAGGACATGCTGGACGGATAGATTCCTGACCCGGACACTCCCCATGCTTTGGAACATGATTCCAATGTACATCAGGCAGGGCCCCTCACTAGCACTCTTCAAAAGAAACCTTGACGTGTGGATGGGAGACAGACATCTACCCCAGGGATCACTGCAGTGGCTCTGCTGGACAGAGGCACAGGGAACTAATGGCTCTGCCATTCAGAGGCACAGGGAACCAACTTATTGGGGTGGTGAAAGTCAACATACTCTAGCTAGGCTTACAAATACCCTTGGTAAGACAGCCTAGTACCTACCTTTGCACTTATTACATGTCTTATGTGCATGGATAGTTAAATAGCTCTTCCATTTTACTTTGCTATCATGCTGATAAACTGTCGGGTGACTAAAATACATATGTATCCTGTTATTGTGTATTATAAATGCTAACAGACATACCTAATGTTTGTCTAACATTACAGTAATGCTATGTTGCTTGTAATACATATCTGCCTAAAATACTGTACATTACAGTTATTGGCACAATATCCCACAATGCAAATTATAATTGCACAGTGGCCCAACCTTCCATATGTTATTCTCTGTAATACACCCATACATATGGCTACAGTTGCAATATATCAACATATACTATCCTCTGTTATAGCACATACTTGTTTGACCAGCCCTGCCACTGACATCGGCTGGTGAGGAGTATTTCTGTTCAAAGCCCTTATATGGCATCCCTTGTGGTGTATGTGGTGTTTGCCTTGTGACCTACAGCAGTACACACAAATACTGTTACTATGCTCAACAATACATCACTACAAGAAAACAGTTTCCATTATATAAATTGTGTGCACTTTAAATACTACAGAAAGGTACTACATACACAGACATAATGACTGTTCTACATACCTTATTAGTAACCCGAGGTGTCATTAACGGTTGATTCAATCCTTTTCAGTTTGTGTTTCAATGTTGTTTGTAACGTTCCGCTGGTATATACGGATGGTTTGAATGTGTGATAACACATTTTTTTCTAGTTACATATTGGTAACATGTGGTATCCTGTCCACCAATTGCTGTTCCAAAGTAGTTAATTAGATGCACATCAGCTGTGCGGCTACTCCATTAACCGATACCATGGCAACAGTGGTGTATAACTGAGTACTCCTTATGGGCGTTGTCCGTTTGCCTTACTTTCGAGGAAGATGGCCTGGGTGTGTTGTTTGCGATATATTTCAACAGCTATATGGAGACACACAGAGATATATTAGCTTCATGACTCCCGTGGACTGTGTGTAATGGCTAGACGAATTCGTTCTACATGTGAGTACAGCTGTTATATTTCAGAACATTGCTACTTATGCAGGGTTTGTTTGTACCTGATACGTCTGCAGATGTTTAAATCTGACAAGGATGTTTGGCCAGCTCAAGGCCATATGGCTATGCATGAACTGTTATGTGGTGTACAGTGTGCTCACCAGACATCCTTGATTTGGTGTATAAGTGTAGCATACTGTGCTGTTACTCACTAATTGCTAACACATCCCGGTGTATGCACAACCCTCTGAAATGGGATTAGTGAAAACAAACCCTGTTACATCAGCAGCTGTTTCATTGTATAACAGCAGCTATTTCACATAGGGCCATGTTAGTGTGTCTCTGACAAGGTATGTTAAGGCTTCTGCAGATGTCGTACAGTGAGTGAATGATTTGTGATGTTATTACAGTTTGTATTGTAATATGTTTGGGTGTGGGGGTGATGTTGGTGGGTGTGCATAGCAGATGCAGGTGTGTAGGAAATGCTTTTATACATAATCGCTATATGCTTGAGGGTTCCTTCCTTATTTGAATACCTATCCTTTTGTGGACTAATACAATGGCAATTGCAGGCTGATTCATTAAGGCACTGTTATGTGGTTCCTGTATAGCATGCAGGTGATGTTAGTCCTTGAATCCCTTCGGTAATACATCTGAATGTAATAACGTGTTGCTACATGAAAGCTGTGTATTTCTGTCATAGGTATTTGCAGTCATCGTAGTTGTGTTGGTGACTGACCCTCTTTGGCTAGGGTTGCCACCTTTTCATATGGCCATAGTGGGATCTTTTTGGGACACACATCTGATTTTACAGGCCGACACAAACCTACGGTCAGTACAAGGGATATAACTTTCCTTTTTTGCCTAAATATAAGCTTATTCTTGTAGCAGTTTAGTTGCTTATCCTGTTTCCTGTAACATGTAGGTATTTTAGATAGAGAAATAACTATTGTATGCAACTATCAAAGTACATAAGGGGCATAATTATGTCCTACAATCCCAGAATGTTTGCCACATTTAATATATTTGGTCAGGACACAACCGCGCAAAGAGGGAGTGTCCCTCGCAAAGTGGGACAGGTGGTAACACTATCATTGGCTCATGTCCATAACACATATTTGTAATAGTGTATAGGCATATACTCTCCATATCCTTTGTTCATAAAGGTTGGTAGTGGCGGAATGTGTGATTGCTATGGTCCACGTTACACACATATATGAACACTTCAACCGCTGTATAAGGGAGACCTACGGAATCCCGAAACCACAGAGTTCCAACGCACACAGTATTGGGACCAGACTCCCATACCCTATATTACCGACATCGACAGTGACTAGCGAAAGTAACACGAACATGGAACACACACACGCACACACAGACACACTGCTACCCAACACATCCAAACAAACCATCCTACACTACATATGAGCAGGTGGCCAAGCCCCCCTACATGCCCCATGTAGGTGTCTGCACCCCCAACACCACCCACTACTTTAATATTCTAACTACTAGGTCACCCCACATTACAGTCCCACAAGAACACACACCACACACAGAACACACCCTTACACACACTACAGCCCTAAGAAACACACTTACACACAGTAACATACCTGAACCTCAACACCAGAAGCAATGACTAACTGTCCATTAACATTGTGATTTTACACCTCGTGCATCTGGTGTTTTGGTACTGTGTTCTTTCGAACCATAAGCCTTGGGATTATGCGCGTCGGTATGTAAATCAGTCAGCATGTGGTAGGTATCCCATTTATATGTACCTCCATGGTTATGTAGATGTTGTTAACTTATCTATATATCTACATATATATGTATATCCCCATATATTGACGTCTCTCTCTCTCTCCCTCTCTCTCTCTATATATGTATATATATATATATATATATATATATATATATATATATATATATATATATATATATATATATACATATATAGACATATTATGTAGGTTCATAGGGTGGTACTAGGCTATCAGCCCTAGGGCCTATACAAGCCTAGCCATAACAATTCACTGGCTATTTCTTCCCACACTATTTACTTGCCTGGACCCCTGTCTAGCAGGGCGACTTAAGTGACCCCCGGGGTGAATTTCCTTTCTCCCATCCAATCGTCAAGGTTCCTTTTGGAGAGGGCCAAAGAGGCACTCTGCTTGACATGTATGGGCAATTTATTCCAGAGTCTGGGGAGTCTCTGGGTCAGGAACCTATCCCTCCAGCATGTTTTGTTTATTGTGATGACAAGGTTTAGATCCCTGGAGCATGTGGCTCTGAGAGATTGGGATTTCTTTAAGTGTAGCATGTCCAATAGTTCTGGGTTTGATATGGCCTTGTATGTTAAGCAGAGATCGCCTGTGAGTAGATGATATGCGACAGAGTATAGCTGGAGTTTTTTAAGGCAGTCAGCATAGGGCATCTGCTTTAGGTCTATGATTCTTTTAGTGAGGTATTTCTGTGGCCTTTCCAGTTGTTGCAGATGTCTTCAGAGGTACATACCAAATGGGCCTTTGTATTCTATAATGGGTCTAATGAGGGATGAGTAGAGTGGGGCAATAACCTCCTTTTTTCTGGATGAAAAGCCCTTAGTGATGAGGTGTGCCACATAGAAGGATTTACTGACTGTTGTGGCGATGTGGTTATCGAAGGTGAGACCACTGTCCACCTGTGTCCCTAAGTCTCTTATCACACTTTCGGTGTTTAGTGTACTGCCACCTATATGGTAATTCATGGATACATGTTTTTTCCCAAAGGGGATAACTATACATTTCTTGGCATTGAGCTTGAGCCCATGGATCTGGCACCAAGCATCTGTTTCTGTAAGGCCCTTTTGTAGAGTATCCACATCATTTGGGGATTCATTAATGGCTCCCAGTTTGCAGTCATCTGCGAACTTTGTTAGCCAGAGTCCCTTAGTGTTGGCCTGTACTTCAGAGAAGTTGATGCCAAACAAGAGTGGTCCCAGGACTGAACCTGAGGTACTCCACTTGTCACTTGTCTGGAGCTGGATTTGGAGTCGGCTACTTTTACAGTGTGGGTTCTATCAGTAAGCCAGTTAGCAACCCATTGGGTGACATAGGGATTAATGCCTAGCTTAGTAAGTTTATCTATGATTCCAGAGTGGGGGATGGTGTCAAAGGGCTGGGCAAGGTCTAGATAGGTTGTGTGGACCACCTTACCCTTGTCCATGGCTCTGGAGACTGATTCGAAGAAGTCAATCAGGTTCAGGAGACAAGATCGGCCCTTCACAAACCCAAACTGGGTGGGGTCCAGTGTTTGAAGGTTGCCAATGTCTTTGTTTATAAGTTCCATGATAATACACTCCATGGCCTTGCAGATAAGGCTTGTCAGACTGATGGGATGGTAGTTTCCAGAATCCAAGGTGGATTCCCCCTTGTGGAGTGGGATAACTGTAGCTCTGCGTCACTCAGTGGGCACGAAACCTGAGGTGAGGATATAATTAAACATGACACTTAGGTGAGGTGCCAGTTCATATTGTAGTTCATGTAGTACACAGCCCAAGATGTCATCTGGTTCCATGGATGCTTTATTCTTAGCTTTGGAGAGTGCGTATTTTACCTGTGTGGCCGTTATTACCGGAATTTGGCAATCTTCCGGTATTGAGATGGGCCATTTAGGGGGTGAGAGGGGGGTGAAGTTGGCACTGAATCGATCTGATAGGATACTGGCAATATCCTTGGGATCAGTATATTTAATGCTATTCTGTTTTAGCTCAGAGCAGATCTGAGCATTGCCATTTAGATTCTTGACATAGTTATAGAATGCCTTGTGGTTGTCTTTGGAATCTTTGGCAATTTTATTTTCGTGACTAGCTTTGGAGTATTTTATGAGGGATCTCAGTTTCTTACTGAGGCTGGTAAGGGAGTTTTTTGCATCCTGGGATTTTCCTCTTTTCTGCAACAGTTTCTTCCTTTTGTTGTAAAGTTTGTTTATGGCAGGGGACCACCAGATCGGCTTCTTTTTTTTGGATGAGAGCATCTTGGTTCTATTTGGGATGGCACGATTCATGCATGAGTGGATGTTCTCATACAGTGACATAGTGTAGGATTCAGCAGTTGAACTTTCAGTTCCAGTCTGCATGGGTGTCATGAGGTTTGTCACTTCTGACTTGAGTAGCATGAAGTTGGCTTTGGAGAAGTTTTTTATGGAGGTTTCCTTACTGGGGGAGGGGGGTGGGATTTAGATGTTAAGGGTGATTAGCTTATCGTCAGACCTAACTAACAAGGGGGTGACCATAGGTGTGGAGCATCGATTTCCCATGTGGTAATGACCACGGCTAGGATATTGGAGTCCTTGGTGGGACTATGGATTAGTTGATCCAGGGCATTCAATTTATGAATTCCAAGAACCGTTGGGCAAAGGTGTTGGTACATGAGTAGGTTTCCCATTTAATGGCAGGGTAGTTAAAATCACCCAGTATTAGGGTGTTTGGTTGTATCTTAATATTTTTCAGTATGTTTAGAAAGGTGTAGTGAGAATCTTGGGGTATGGTGGGGGATCTGTAGCAAGCTACAATTTGGATTGCAGTCTTACCTAGTGTTAGCTGCACCTGGAGAATTTCAGATGCATTGTGTCAGGCAACTAGCCTGGAGGTGTGAATATCCTTGGTGAATATTGACACTCCTCCACCTTTAGTGTTTCGGTCCTGGTTTGGTGGCCGAAAGGTGTGGTAAGAGTTGTAGCCTAGTATTGCAAGCGTGCTCTCTGGAGCCTTGAACCAGGTTTCAGTTACTGTACAGATATCGATGTCCTCCATTTTTAGGAGTGCCTCGAGAGAGTGCATTTTGAGGTTTAGACTTCTAGCATTGAGTAGCATTACCTTCAGATTTTGCATGCTTGTACCTGTTACAGTGGTGGTTTTGTCCTTTGAGCTTTGCCTAAAATAGGCACTATAGAGGTAGCAAGTGCCTTAGCCAGTAACCTGAATCCCAGGGGTGACAGGTGCAGACCATCTCTGGGAAAGCATCGTGGTCTGTCAGTCATGTCGTCCCAGGCAGACAGATACTGGATCCCCTTTGAATGACACCAGAAGCTTAGCCAATTGTTGAAGTCAATCATTTTGTCTTTATATTGTGGTATAATTCTGGGTGAAGGCAGGATGCTACTCAGGGCTAGGGTCATACCTGCCTGGGCCACATGATCCGAGAGCTCTTCCATGTCTCTTTTCATGTAGTCCAGGGAGGTACGTCTCAAGTCATTCACTCCAACATGGACAATGATAGAGTCATATTTGTACTTGTTGTGGATTGACTTGAGTGCATGCGTTATGTGGTGGATCCTGACACCCAACAGGCAGCTGACTGTAATTTTCTCCGTGTTCAACCTAGTGATAGGGACATCAGTGTGCCGGACTATAGAGTCACCTATGACTAAAGTGATAGGTACATTGTCATGCCTTAGGGACTGTTGCTGGGTGGCACACTGGTGTTGTGAACTATGTGACACTTTGGCTGTGATTGTTGTTTGCGTTTCAGCTTCGGAGGTCCTTGTTGCTTGGGCAGGTTACAGTTAAGGGCATCTGCATATGTGGATTTAGTGTGGCTATATGTGGGTGTTGGTGGTGTGTATTTAGAAGGGCTATGTGTTGCTTGAGGTGTAGTGTGGGTGTTAACCTTCGCCTCTTGACTGTCTAGCACAATCTTGGATGGAGAGAGCTTTGCTTCCATTTTGGCTATGTAAGTGCATCTCTCACAGGTTGTAGTGTTGGGTGGTAGGAGGAGAGGGTTGTCCGTGTACATGAGGCAATTGCTGCATTGCCTCAGTATGCCCAGATTCACCAGGTGGACAGGAGAAATCACCGGAAGCTGACTCTTGGACATGCCTGGTTTGGTGGTTTTTTTTGTAAAGTACGTGAGCTGTTTTCCTTACCTTAGCAAGGCACTTTGCAATTATAGGCTGTTTAGTGCCTACTATTAATTTCTCCTTATTAACAAGGAGAGTTGAGTGTTTGTATCAGTTTAAGGCTTCCTAGTGCTTTCCAGCAGGTATTAGAGAAAGTGCTAGTCACAGGGATGCTTAAAGGTAAGATGAAAAAAATGCACACTGCAGTGTGCACTAGAGAAGGAAACTTAAGTTTTACCTGTTTAAAAAGTTAAGGCTTAGTGGAGAGTTACTATTTTTAAAACAGTAAGATGGGTTGAAAGGGGTGGTCACTTTTGTATTCTGATACTATGAAATACAGTAGGATGGCCAATAAATTTAAATAGCTGAAGGGGAGGGATTTCAAAAATGATGATTTTGTGATTACTCACACAAGCCAGTGAAAGTAGAGTGGAAATGAGATATATGGTCAGGTTAACATAAGAGGCAGGCAACTAGAAAGACAGTGGTATTTAACAAGACAACTGTAACTGTGTGGGAGGGCAGGAAATAAATTCTGCCTGACTCAGAAGAGAGAGAGTTGTGGTCTCTTTTGAAGTTTTAATATGCTGTTAAAGCAGAATGCAAGTAAAACACAAGGTAAAGAAAATAAACCACAGTATTCAAGATATAGAAAGGCAATAAAGTAATACAAAATAAAAAAAAAATAAAAGCAAACTAACCTTTCCTTCACAGCAAAGTGTAGCAGAGTCTGGATGAGCTTTTCTGGTATATATATATATATATATATATATATATATAAGATACACTGGTTTGTCCTATTTCAACACATTCCTACCTTGTGTGTTTATCCTGTCATTATGCACGACTGCCATTGGTACATCTCAGGTAGCTTAGTGGTATGTTATTGTGCTGAATGTGTACATAGTTGTGTGTTCTAATCCTGTGAGTGATATCTTACCTCTCAGAGCAGGCACTGGTAATGCAATGGTGATTAATGCACATTTCAGCAGTTGTGTGTTCCACATGTTTATTATTCTGTGGAGAACTACCTATATATGCAAGCTGTGTTTAAGGTATACTATATAACATGTACACTTCTGTGAAGATTCCTGTCAGGGATACTCCCCATTCTTTGGAACTACACCCCTGATTACATTATACAAAATACCTCACTAACACTCCGGGGAATCCTTGCAGAGTGGGTGGTGAACAGTGGCTACACCCCAGGGATCCTGCAATTGGCTCTGCTCCACAGAGGGACAGTTAGTTAATCAATGGGGTGGCGACAGCAGACACGTTTTGCCTATGCTTATGAGTGGCCTTGGCAGTTGGGCATGTACCTATCTATGTATCTATGAACCTATACATACAGTATGGACAAATGCTGATAGCTTAATTTACTGTTCAGGTATTGACTTACCTTGTGCCAATGGCGATTGTATGTACAATAGTTGAGGGCTACCTCCTTAGTATGCACACAGTAGACCACCTATACATGACAATTTACAGGTGGTCGTGTGTGTGTGCCATCCATGTTTGCTGTGTGTGCAGGTGGAGAAGGGTGTCAGTCCATGAGTGCTACACTGTCAGTGTGTGTGCTATACGTTCCCTCTTTGCCAAGGCATGGGCATACTGGGCACACCTCCGTCTGCCTACTGGGGCAAGCACAGGGTGTTCATGGTCTGAGTCCCCCTGTGCCTGTGGATCCCTTGGCTGTGAGAGCCTTCACCATTCTGTCCCTGCTGTAGCTGTTTCCACAGGATCATATTGTGTAGCATGGCACATACTATGAAGATGTGGGCACGCGTTCCTGGAGAGTGCTGCAAGGCTCCACCAGATATGTCCAAGCAATGGAACCGTGATTTCAGCATCCTAAACACGTGCTCTATGATGATTCTGGTTTCTGCGTGTGCCTCATTATGGCATTCTTGCGTGGCTGTGTATGCATTTCTGATGGGAGTCATCATCCACGGTTCCAGTGCATAGCCAGCATCCCCCACCAGGTGGCCATATGGGATGTCCCCCCCGTCAAATACCTGATACAGCTGTGAGGCATGCCAGATGTGGGAGTTGTGATAGCTTCCAGGACTGCCAGCACACACATCCATGATAATGTCCTGGGCATTGCACATGACCTAGCAGTTGATGGAGAGGAATCCCTTACTGTTTATGTAGCGCCTACCCTGCTCACCGGGTAGTGACTTGATGTGTATGTGCATGCAGTCTATTACACCCAGTACCTCCGGGTAGTCTGCCACATGGTGGAAGAGATGCATATTGCTGGCCAACTCCTCCTGCATTCGGGGGAAGTATATATGCTCATTGGCATGTGGTAACATGGCATCCAGGAACTGGTGGAGTACCCTGGATGCTGATGCCTGTGAAATCCCCATGATATCCCCAGCTGGCCTTTGGAAGGTACCTGTGGCTAGTATTCTCAAGCTTACACATACCTTCATGTCCACTGGGATGGGTTCCCCTCTGTTACTTCTGGCTCTGAGGCGTGGCCGGCACAGCTCAACAAGGTGCTGTATGATGTTCCTGTCCACCCTATAATGCTCTACTATCTCCAGATCATGTACCCCCTGGTAGGTTACCCTGGGTCTGAACACTCCTCCTCCTCCGGTGCCTGAGATGGTTGTCAGCATCATCCTCCACACCACTGTCAGTTTCCAACACATGCTTGTGAATCAAAGCTATGGCAGTCCCTAACATGTACATATTAAAAGTTCCCCGTCTGTGTACACCAATGGTGCAGAGTGTCTGGGAATACACAAGTGTGTATGTGTGGGGCTTTCACACCTTATACTACTGTGCAATGGATGATGCTGGTGTAATTGGGTGTGTATGTGCAATTCCAGCTGCAGGGTATCTTAATTATTGGTTTTACAGCAGGTACTGCTAGTGTGGGGCCTTTGGTGTTGATTTACGCTTGTCTACCGTGATTCATCTACTGCCCTTTACTTCAATTTTCAACCCGATTCCCCTCCCATTGTCAGGCATGCATCCATCTGCCACCTTTCTTGTTTTGTACTTTCACAACCCAGGATTGTGTTGGGTAATGTGTTATGTAGCTGATCTACTGAAAGTTTGCTTTATTCTGCTGTGACAGTTCTCTTTTCTTTGCTGTACGGCACCTCCCCTTTCCTGTTCTGCAGGTAGCTGCTAGCAGCCTTGTTAGCTGTTGTCTATGGCCCACTGTGAGTTTCTAGGTGTTAATTACTCATTTGCACTCCAATTACCATGCTGCAGCATTTCCTTATTGTCTTCCCGTATCCTTCCTATTTCAGCTGTGGTGCGCGCCGCTCACAGTCATTTACTCGGTTTCATGCGCGTTTTCATCTACGTTCACATGAACTTTCGGTTATGTTGTGTGCTCTCAGCTAAGCAAAGCTATGGCTACTTCCACACCCCTATCCTGCGGCTTTGCTTAGCAACATGCAACATGGATTAGCAATGATCCAATGTGCTTACAGCTATGGTGTCGTGCCCCTCTCTTGATGTCATGTTTACCTCCAGGCCACTCCTCGGTGTTGTACCGCTATGCCGTGTGGTACATTCTTATGCCAGTGGGGTGTTTGCAATTCAGTATAACTTGACTCATTTGCATGGCATTGACTACTAATTCCTAGTTACCGCACGGAACACTGTCACAGACCCTTAGCAGCCCTTGCACCATGGTTGTGGTGTAGTATGCGTGCCATTGATTATTATGGGTATATCATTGCAGTTTTATGACATCTAAATATATTTTCCTTGTGATCCCGTTTGTGCACAGATGCACTGCGGTTTTACTTTGCTTTGGTGTGGCCATGACATTAAATGTTATTTTTTATATGTTGTGCATGTTGTTTTATGCCATTGGCTATATTTTAGCCATTGGCATATATTAACATTATAATATATAAGTTTGGTCTGCTTTCATGGCTCCGATTTTATGTTTGACAAAATGTAAACCATTTTTTTTTTGGTTTACATTTCTACATGCTTACACTACATCTGCACCACTTCATGAATCGCTATATACGTTCATTTGCATGCTACACTGCTGCACATGGGGTAATTAGCATACATGCACCGGGAGCTGCACAGCTCTGCCGTACGCTGGTAGTGCACGTGGAAACAGCTCTTACCGGAATCGCTCGGCGGTCATATTTGGTGCTAGATCGCCGAAGCTACTACAGCGCATGGCGCAAGCTTCATGAATCCCGGGGTTTATGTATTCCAAAATGCAAATATGACAGAAAGAAACTATGTGAAGTTTGTATTAATAAAGAAATAAACTTCTAATTCAGAGAGTATTTTAAAAAAATCATATTGTATTATAAAACTGCTATTCATAGCTTCTTAGAAGCAATTATTAGTTATTTGAACAATTACTCAACATCATCCTCATTTTGGAAATGTTTAATTAGAGATTCTTACACCAAATATTTTATAACCCTTACATGATTGGTGAATAATGAAATATACTAATATAATTTGTTGGTGATGTAGTATGACTAAATCAGATTTGTAGCATATCTTTCATGATCATAAGGTTGCACTGTACTTCATTTATTCTTTTCCTAAGTGTGATTGTCAGATAAACATATAGTTTTTTAAACATCTGTTTTTATACATTGGTACAATACATGTACCTGTTAAAAATGCCAGGTACCTTTTTGGTATCTGTAAGTGTTTGCCAGATATACAATACCCAAGAATTAGAAGAAACATGGTTCCTTCTTTTTTATGAAAAATGCAGTGAGAATGACATCATTATAACTTTCACTGACATTCGCTTTCACAGTATAAAATAGCATGCATGGTGGCAAGTCATCCCTTTTTTTCTCAGACCTGTTATTCTTTCAGCTTAAAAATCTCAACCATGTTTGCAACAATATCATTAAATGCCCTAATACTGGTGTCTCTGCTTTTACATTCAAAGATATTAAGACTTTCTCCTACCTTTTGTCAGCTATCTATGTCATTTTCCCTTTTTCCTTGCAGAAGTGCTGGAAGCTGTTGAAGACTGGGGGGGGGGGGGTAGTGGAGGGAGAGAGGGGCACTTAGTGATCTAAAAAGGGCAATTTTTTAAAACTATTTACTACCACAACATAGGTTCACTTGGAGGACATTTTAAGCTTAGCCAATTTCCCTTTGGTGCTTGAATTAACATTTCCTGATTGATTTTACCTATCCCATCGCTGATAATTGTATATTAGCCCTAGTGAGAATAAATGTGATCATGCTATAGATAATTTGAGGGAACCCATGTAAGGGATGCAGCATTTAGGAACTGCCTGTATCTATTAGTAACATGAGGGGCAATCCTGGAGTACATTTTCTGTTACCCATCCTTAGATCCAAGTTACATTTGAATATGGACAGGGATGAGCTTTGTTTTACTTGAATGAATGGTCTGTTCCGGAACAGTGATAGCCTCTGTGATAGATATCTGTCTCTCCACAACATTCAGTTTAGATACCTGGACTGAATATTTCTGATGCCATTTCACTTGCTGATGTTCAATAGGTCCATCTGTATTAGGTCGCAGGATGCCTTGTGTGCCAGACATGTCACCTGTAAGCACTCTGTAGGATACTGAGTATAGTGATAAATCTTTGAGATGGTCCACACAAGACCTATTATTTAGGACTTGCATCATTTTAGTAAGATATCTATCTGGGTATTCCAATTGTTGCACGGGTCTGGACAGATACATGCCAAAGTGTGCATTATACAAAATGATTGACCTAATGAGGGCTTTGTAAAAGGGGACAATAACATCTCTAGAGCTAGTCACAATCAAGCCCAGAAAACCACAGTGAAAAACTTCTCAAAAGCGAACTTCTCACTTCTCAAAACTGAAGTGGAATCCTTCAAGGCCCCAGGGCCAGTGAAAACTATGGCCCAAACTGCAGATTCCTATATAAACGCATTCTACGGACATCTCCAGGAATGCATGGATCATGCTATCCCAAACAAAACCAAGACCCAATCATCCAAAGGCAGGCGTCCAGTCTGGTGGACCCCTGCCATAAATAAACTGTACAACAGAAGGAGGAAGCTATTACATGATAGAGCAAAATCCCTAATAGGAAAGGCATCTCTGATCAGTACTAGCAAAAAATTACGATCCCTCATAAAATCCTCCAAGGCCAGCTTCGAGAGAAATACTGCACAAGACACCAAAGACAATCATAAGGCTTTTTTCAATTATGTTAGGAACCTGGGATGCAACTCCCAGACTTGTTCTGAGTTGATTCTAAATGACAAAAAATACACTGAACCCACAGACATCGCCAATATCCTGGCAGACAGGTTCAGTGCAAACTTCTCCACCCCCTCCTCCAAAAGAGCAAGTATATATTCCGGCAGTGGGCTGCCTCCCAAACATCTCTGATGCTCAGGTGAAGGCTGCCCTCTCCAAAGCAAAAAAACACTGCTTCCATGGGACCAGATGGCGTCCCAGGTTGCGTCCTACATGAACTGCAAGAGGAACTAATCCCTCAAATAAAACAGCTATACAATCTCAGCCTCACTACAGGATATGTGCCCACAGTATGGCGTACAGCAACAGTGGTCCCACTCCACAAAGGTGGAGCATCTACGGACCCTGGAAACTATCGCCCCATAAGCCTGACTAGCTTAGTCTGCAAGGCTATGGAGAGGATCATCATGGAGCTCATAAACAAAGACATTGGGGACCTACAGACACTAGATCCTACCCAGTTCGGCTTTGTCAAGGGCAGATCCTGCCTTTTGAACCTGGTTGACTTCTTCGAAACAGTCACCAAAGCCATAGATGAAGGGAAGGTAGTCCACACAGCCTATCTGGACCTTGCAAAGGCATTTGACACAATACCCCACTTGGGCATCATAGATAAGCTATCCAGCTTAAATATAAACCCCTATGTCACAAGATGGGTCGCAAACTGGCTCAAAGACAGAACCCACAGAGTGAGAGTTGCTGGAGCCATGTCAGACTCAAAACCGGTCACAAGTGGCATCCCACAGGGTTCTTTCCTGGGACCACTCTTGTTCGGTATATACTTTTCTGAGGTACAGGCAAACGTGGGAGGACTATGGCTCACCAAGTTCACAGACTACTGCAAACTGGGCGCCATAATCGACTCTCCAGCTGACACAAACATCCTTCAAAAAGGATTCACAGAGACAGATAACTGGTGTCAGTGCCATGGTTTAAAGCTAAATGCCAAAAAATGTATAGTCATACCCTTTGGCAAAAACAATGTGCCCACAAATTACCACATAGGCGGAAACCCATTAAGTACAGAGAAAGTTATTAGGGACCTGGGGACCCAAGTTGATAGCAATCTCTCCTTTGAAAACCACATTGCCAAAGTGGTTAGAAAGACCTTCTACATAGCCCACCTCATCATAAAGGGTTTCACATCTAGATCAAGAGAGGTAATCGTGCCCCTTTATTCATCCCTCATCAGGCCCATCATAGAGTACAATGCCCCTTTTGGGATGTACCTTACCCAACACCTGCATCAATTAGAAAGGCCCCAAAAGTATCTCACCAAGAGGATCAAGGGTCTCAAACAGATGCCATATGCTGCTCGGTTAAAAAAACTCCAGCTCTACTCAGTTGCATACCGCCTACTTCGAGGCGATCTTTGCCTGACATACAAAGCTATGTCAAATCCAGAATTAATGGACATGCTCCACCTCAGTAAATCTAAATCCCTTAGAGCCACACGCTCGAGGGACTTGAACCTCAGCACAGAAATAAATAGAACTTGCTGGAGGGACAGGTTCATAACCCAGGGGCTCCCTTCGCTCTGGAATAGAATTCCAGTTCATGTGATGCAGAGCACCTCACTGAATCTCTTCAAGAAGAATCTCGATAAGTGGATGGAGGATCGTAGGTTTGTCACAGGGATTACTCCCGTGTCACTATTAGACAGTGGCACAGTAAACTAAACCTTAAAAAGGGCACAGTATACTCAAATCAAGGGGTGGTGTAAGCCATACAGGATCGGGCTAGGCTTATAATTGCCCCAGGGCAGATAGCCTAGTATGAACCTATGAACCTATGAGCTGTGCAATATAGAAAGACTTTCTTATGACTCTGGGCACATGTTGGTCAAAAGTTAGGTCACTGTACACACAAGATCCCTAATGCCAAACAACTGGGTCAGTTCTCAGGGGGCATTGTCAATTTGGCAGTTCCCTGGAGTAGATGACTTTCCAATGGATATGATAATGTATTTCTTGAAGTTTAGTTTCAATTCATGATTCTGGCACCAGTTATTGTTTGGGACAAACATCCCTGCATGATGGTTAAGTCCTTTGAGGATTCAATAAGTGCTCCTAGCTTGCAGTCATCTCATACTTAGTTGGTCAAAGCCCTTTGGTATTTCCTTTTACTTTTGAAATGTGTTTGCCAAACAGAAAAAGTCTCAGCATCAAACCCTGGGGGACTCCATTGGTGACTGGTCTCTTCCCCTATTTTGATCTCCTGCATCCCGTGAGCAAGCATACATGTATGCATTCAGATTCACCTTCCTAATTGTATTAACCTGATTGTATTAAATTATATTCCTTGTATAATGCACCACCACTTGTGAGAATGTGTTTTAAATTTGTAGTTTGGAATAGTCTTCTAGTAAGCAATGAAACAAAATGTATGAACCAATAACGACAAAACTACCCATTTCAGAAAAACTCAACCATAAAAGGCAACTAAAACTTCTCTCATTACAATCCACCAATATTAGTAAATATGCAAAATCTCTGCAGAAGTAAGTCATCTAAATAATTCCACATTAAAGGGATCTGTAACTGATGAAAAGGTTGCTGCTAGCAAACATCTTTATATTTCATTGTTTCATATACAAATAAAGTGCATGTTGCCCTTGAAGAATAAATTGCCTATGCTACATTACAAAAAAAAAAAAAAAGATAAGCTAGTACTTTTGCAATGGGAAATGGATAGCAAACTGATAACAGAAATGTAGTTACTAGGTAACTCCTCCAAAGGAGGACATTTATAGAACTGCAGCATCCACTCCCTTTAAATTACAACACAGTACAATATCAGCGATCTATCTGCATACCGTGGGAGTAGAACCCATAGCCTTCTGCATCAAAAGCAGCTATACTACCTGTTGTGCTACTAAAAATGCAAATAATTTAGGATAAGTAGCACTAAACTTCTCTTCCCATGAAGCTCTCAGTTCCTTGCAAAATCCAGTTGACACGCAACTAAATCTCTTACCTTTGCAGCACAAGAAATCTGGAAAAAGCCAAAATTTGTTTGGGCTGGGACAAAGGCCCAAAACTCGGGACACATTTTAAATATTGCTTGTATAATCTTAGAAAGTTGCTAAAATAGAGTGTTTTGTGTTACCATTTGTTTCCTGAAAGATAGGAAAACTGAAACTTAAAGGGCTATCATTATTTAGTGAATTCAGTTCTCACTGATTTGCCAGAAAACCACAAATTTTAAAGGAAAGTATGAACCAAATATTCTGTAAAAATCTGGACAATTGAGAGCTACGGGCTCAACTCCTTGAATCACAAGTGGTGGTATGGGTAAAGAATTCAGGCTCTTGTTTGAGCCTGAGTAACACTTATCGCCAGCTGGAGAATTTTAGACACACACACACACACACACACACACACACACACACACACACACACACACACACACACACACACACAGTAGCAGCATAACTCCTGCAAATAAAAGAACAAAACTCTCCTGACCGACATGAATATGGCAGCCCCAACAGAACAGCAGCAGCATAACTCCTGTAACACAGAGCAATAAGAGAACAAGAAGAGCTAATATAGTTAATGTAACTTCTGTATGTGGATCCACTTTAGCATGAAAACTCCACTGCATTAATTTTTCCCGACAGGTCTTGCAGCTGGTAAAGTGGGGGGTGGGGCTCCCCCTCCCCCTGGCTCTATGGTTCCGGCACCCATGTTTCCTTGCCAGCATAAACATTTGTGTGCAAGAATATACACAGCATATAAACTAGAATCTTTAACAGTTTCTTGTAAATCTGCCAGTCCATATTATCTACCCTCAAAGGGCTTTCAGTCAGAACTTTTTAACTGCATTCTAATTAGAATCATGGTTAGGAAAGTCCTTTGCATATGACTATTATGTGATATACTAGAAAATCCAGCCTTAGACCATCAAAACATCTAGCATAAATGCTCAAAATAACTTATCAAAAACACAACCTCAATACAATTAACATTTTGTGAAGGATGCCTAGCCCCCTATACCCCCCCGTGACTTATATAAAGCAACTCCAAGACTGAACTACAGTGAAGAAAGGAAAATTACCCAGTATCTGCTGTACTCCAATATTGCATTCAGCTGGCAATGTGTGAACAGTTAATTATCAATAAACTATTCTGGTGTTTGCCTTTTTAAATGTCAGTCACTTTTTCATGCAAAACAACATGTATAAATATATTTAAAAAAATTATCAGTTCCACTTTGAGGCTTTTGTAGTTACATCTAAAAATGCTACCATACCAATGCAGTATGAAACAGGTAAAAAGATTATACATTAGGGTGAGCCACCCAGAGGTGTGAACAGTGGCTATAGGTTATTTCATCATTGTTGATATGACACCTCAACCCCCATTTACAAAATTTGAAAAAAAGGGTTGATGTTGATGCCTCACCATAGACAAAACAAATTCACTTCAAATGGTCTTTTATTAACAAACTTCAAATTATAATTCATTTAAAAGCTATTCAGTCTTCTAGGTGTCAAATCCATAAGTTAATATTGCAAGTATTGTTAGAAGTGAATTCAACATCAAATATTCATAATTACTGGGAAGCTCAAAAATCCACAACTTAGAAAAAGTCTAAATTACTCAAAATTACACTACAAAAGGACCAGGTCATTTTGACAAGTTTCTTATGCAAAGCTTATTCCCCACTTAATTAACTTAAGGTGTTAATATCAATACAACATATCACAAAGATCACATTTTGTCACTGTGCACACACAAAGAGAAAGATAGACAGATAATTAAGAGATATAGATACGAATGTATTAGCATCTACTTCCATTCCATCTTTCCCTGTAAATCCTGCTACTGCATTATGGAACAAGTTATTATAACATGTCTGTAATGCAAAGCATTTTCCTCAATCAGTGAACTGCATATGAATACCAGTCTAACTTATCTGAAACAGTCAGATTAGATAGATAGATAGATAGATAGATAGATAGATAGATAGATAGATAGATAGATAGATAGATAGATAATCTCTTTGCCTGTCTCAGAACCATGGCTAGGGTGGAGCACGAGGGGCAACTTCCCTGGGAAAAAATGCTGGGGGGACACAATCAGCTGATCCTGATCTGTAATGCAAAACTGGCTTTTAGAAGCTTGCATTGCATTTCCATTCAAACCTCAGTGCTGCAACACTTCATGTGGTGTCTCGAATGTATCAGTTTTTTGTTACATTTATAGCAAGCAGTTTGCTACATTTTATAAGAATATATATTTTTAAATAAAACGAGAGTGGTAGCTCCATGCAGGTAGGGTATAAACTACAGTAACTGTTTGCTATACATGTAGCAAGCAATTTAGTATAAGAAGATTTTTTTTTAACTCAAACACATGAGTCCTCCATGTAGGCAGGGCATAAAGTACAGCAACTGTTTGCTATATTTGTAGCAAACAGTTTTCTACAGTTTAAAAAAAAACATAATTAGTATTATTTTTCAATAAAACGTGTTCAGTGAGGATCAGGGGCAGGGCACAGAAATGCAATCTGAATGCATGTGTTTCAATCAGTCATGGACAAATCTTTTTTTACGGCTACCCTTGTGGTAGTCACTGTTGGTAGCTAATGCACTGTGCCAGCACAGGTACCCCCCCCCCCCCTTATTCATTCCTCCACACAAACAAATATAGACATGTTCAAACACAGGTATGCGCACACACACACACACACACACACAAACACACACACACACACACACACACACACACACACACACACACACACACACACACACACACACACACACACACCACACATCGCCATACCTCTTACTTCTCCCTGATTTAAACATATATCCCTGATGTTGTCTCTTACTTTTCCCATTACTTCATAAATCAATAAATCTAGACATTAGTTTTATTTATTTATATTGTTTAGAAAATGCATAGTGTTGCTCTATTAACTCTTTAGATGGATAAGAGTTAATATTACTTCTCCATCTTTGGACTTATACAACATGTAGTTTAAACAGTCAAAAATGCATATTACCCTGTTGGATCTTCAATCCTAACACATGTTTGAGCACTAATATTGTAATTAAGTAAGCCATTATTTAGAAACGAACCTGTTCACAATCTGCTACAGCAGTCCAAGTTCTCATTAAATGAATGATGTTATTACCCTGCAATCAATAAACGTACATCATGTGAAACTTAAATGTACAAATTTTCTCCACAGGCCTCTGCTGAAAAAGGGCTTTGCCCAGTTGGATTGTTTTCCAGTCAACAAAGACAAATAAATAAAATAAAATAAATAAATTGCTATAGCCATAGAATGGCATATCTAAGCATTATATGTATTTACATAACAGTTCCCTGTGTCACTTAATGTTCTTTGTCCAGAAAACTTGAGAATGACCCTCAGAAGTCACACGCTCTACTGTCAGGCAATAATGCCAGATGTTAGTTTCATAATACTTCATTCTATTTTGCAGCTTCCTGTGAGTGTGTGTGTGTGTGTGTGTGTGTGTGTGTGTGTGTGTGTGTGTGTGTGTGTGTTTGTGTGTGTGTGTGTGTACGAGCATGTGGCACATATGCATGCAATGAAAATAAGTGACTGTACATCACTATACAAAAATATAGATTTCAATAAAATGAAAATTCATCTTATATGGAATATTATAATGCTTTAACATGTTTATTATATAACTTTACAGAAATGCTTGCATGTCAAATGTAATGCCCACTTATTGTTATAAGTAGCTACCTGTTCTATCAGAGCAGTTATGAGTAGCAAGTTTTATCAGTAAAATGTGCTCATTGTGATATTTTTTGTACGAATAATCCTGTCTCATTACAGACTGAAGATGAAACACAAGCTGAAAGTATTTGGCTTCTGGCTTCATCTAATTAACAAAACTTTCTGTCTTTCCAAAAGGAACATTTGAACTATCTTCCAAGATTGTAAGAACTACACTGAAATCAAAGACCTTGGCAGTGTCTTTATGTCTTTGGGCTAAAAGCATATGTTCTTTATAAATGACTGGTTTGCATATCATAAAAGCTGTTTTTTCATGCAACATTCTGCAAGAAGGTTTGTTATATTTTCTTTTGTAGCATATCAATGTCAGCACGGAGCTGCCCGTTGACATAAAGGAATTAATATTGCTAACATTGACTAAATAATAAAGAAATAAAAAGACCTACACCATAAAATCTGTTAGCTGAATTTAATTGCCAGGAAATGCAGTGTTTTTCATACATTTGTATAGTGAATGCTGATGTTTGCAGCATAACACAGATACATAATGAGCTTAAAGAAATTGATACCCTTTAATGCACAACTATTTGTATAGCATGGATTACTGCTTGCGATTGTCATGTGCATATTTAGTAATATCATTGATTCTGGTGGATTTTGTTGAGAAGGTCAACAAAGCAATGGATGAGGGCAAAATAGTTCACACTGCCTACCTTGACCTGGCCAAGGCATTTGATACAATACCCCACTTGGGCATTGTTGACAAACTGAGAAGGGTAGGTAATAACCTATATGTCACCTAGTGGATAGCCACCTGACTCACAGACATGACACAGGAAGTTAGAATTGGGGAGTCCACCTCTACAAAGAGGCCAGTCAGAAGTAGAGTCCATCAGGGATCAGTCCTTGGACTGCTCCTTTTTAGCATTTACTTCTCAGAAGTCAAGGCCAATGTCAGTGGTCTCTGGCTGATTAAATTTGCAAATGATTGCAAATTAGGAACTGTCATTGAATCTCACACTGACACAAATGTTCTCAAGGAGGGGCTGACACAGACAAATAACTGGTGTCAGAGCCATGGACTAAAACTAAATTCCAAGAAATGCACAATAGTATCCTTTGGAAAGTTATCCATCCCTGGTAACTATCATATTGACAACACACCCCTTAGAGTTGACCCAGTAGTTAGGGACTTTGGGACACACATAGATAATAATCTAGCCTTTGATCATCATGTGTCTACAGTGGTGAGGAAATCATTCTATGTTGAGCAACTTATAAACAAGGGTATGGCATCTAAGTCCAAGAAAGTCATTGTTTCACTGCATTTAGCATTCATTAGACCTATCATTGAGTACAATGCACCCTTTGGTATGTACCTAACCAAGCATATCTGGGTCAGGAACCTATCCCTCCAGCATGTTTTGTTTATTGTGATGACAAGGTTTAGATCCCTAGAGCGTGTGGCTCTGAGGGATTGGGATTTCTTTAAGTGTAGCATGTCCACCAGTTTGACATGGCCTTGTATGTTAAGCAAAGATCGCCTCTGAGTAGACGATATGCGACAGAGTATAGCTGGAGTTTTTTAAGGCGGTCAGCATAGGGCATCTGCTTTAGGCCTGTGATTCTTTTAGTGAGGTATTTCTGTGTCCTTTCCAGTTGTTGCAGATGTCTTGAGAGGTACATACCAAACGGGTCATTGTATTCTATAATGGGTCTAATGAGGGATGAGTACAGTGGGACAATGACCTCCTTTTTCTGGATGAAAAGCTCTTAGTGATGAGGTGTGCCACATAGAAGGATTTCCCGACTGTTGTGGTGATGTGGTTGTCGAAGGTGAGACCACTGTCCACCTGTGTCCCTAAGTCTCTTATCAAGCTTTTGGTGTTTAGTGTACTGCCCCCTATATGGTAATTCACGGATACATGTTTTTTCCCAAAGGGGATAACTATACATTTCTTGGCATTGAGATTGAACCCATGGCTCTGGCACCAAGCATCTGTTTCTGTAAGGCCCTTTTGTAGAGTATTCACATAATTTGGGGATTCAATAATGGCTCCCAGTTTGCAGTCATCTGCAAACTTTGTTATCCAGAGTCCCTTAGTGTTGGCTTGTACTTCAGAGAAGTAGATGCCAAACAAGAGCGGTCCCAGGACTGAACCCTGAGGTACTCCACTTGTTACTTGTCTGGAGCTGGATTTGGAGTCAGCTACTTTTACAGTGTGGGTTCTATCAGTAAGCCAGTTAGCAACCCATTGGGTGACGTAGGGATTAATACCCAGCTTAGTAAGTTTATCTATGATTCCAGAGTGGGGGATGGTGTCAAATGCCTTGGCAAGGTCTAGATAGGCTGTGTGGACTATCTTACCCTTGTCCATGGCTCTGGAGACTGATTCGAAGAAGTCAGTCAAGTTCAGGAGACAAGATCGGCCCTTCACAAAACCAAACTGGGTAGGGTCCAGTGTTTGAAGGTTGCCAATGTCTTTGTTTATAAGTTCCATGACAATACGCTCCATGGCCTTGCAGATAAGGCTTGTCAGACTGATGGGACAGTAGTTTCTGGGATCCAAGGTGGATCCCCCCTTGTGGAGTGGGATAACTGCAGCTGTGCGCCACTCAGTGGGCATGAAACCTGAGGTGAGGCTATGATTAAACATGACACTTAGGTGAGGTGCCAGTTCATATTGTAGTTCATGTAGTACACAGCCCGGGATGTCATATCATCCCATGGATGCTGTATTCTTAGCTTTGGAGAGTGCATTTTTTACCTGTGTGGCTGTTATTACCGGAATTTGGCAATCTTCCGGTATTGAGATGGGCCATTTAGGGGGTGAGAGGGGGTGAAGTTGGCACTGAATCGATCTGCCAGGATATTGGCAATATCCTTGGGATCAGTATATTTAATGCCATTCTGTTTTAGGTCAGAGCAGATCTGAGCATTGCATTTAGATTCTTGACATAGTTATAGAATGCCTTGTTGTTGTCTTTGGAATCTTTGGCAATTTTATTTTCGTAACTTGCTTTGGAGGATTTTATGAGGGATCTCAGTTTCTTACTGAGGCTGGTAAAGGAAGTTTTTTGCATCCTGGGATTTTCCTCTTTTCTGCAACAGTTTCTTCCTTTTGTTATAAAGTTTGTTTATGGCAGGGGACCACCAGATTGGCTTCTTTTTTTTGGATGAGAGCATCTTGGTTCTATTTGGGATGGCACAATTTATGCATGAGTGGATGTGCTCATACAGTGCCTTAGTGTAGGATTCAGCAGTTGAACTTTCAGCTCCCATCTGCATGGGTGTCATGAAGTTTGTCACTTCTGACTTGAGTAGCATGAAGCTGGCTTTGGAGAAGTTTTTTATGGAGGTTTCCTTACTAGGGGGTGGGGGTGGGATGTGGATGTTAAGGGTGATTGGCTTATGGTCAGACGTGACTAACGAGGGGGTGACCATAGGTGTGGAGCATCGATTTCCCATGTTGGTAATGACCAGGTCTAGGATATTGGAGCCCCTTTGGGACTATGGATTAGTTGATCCAGGGCATTGGAATTTATGAATTCCAAAAAACGTTGGGCAAAGGTGTTGGTACATGAGTAGCTTTCCCAGTTAATGGCAGGGTAGTTAAAATCACCCAGTATTAGGGTGTTTGGTTCTATCTTAATATTTTCCAGTATGTTTAGAAAGGTGTAGTGAGAATCTTGGGGTATGGTGGGGGATCTGTAGCAAGCTACAATTTGGATTGCAGTCTTACCTAGTGTTAGTTGCACCTGGAGAATTTCAGACACATTGTGTTGGGCAACTAGCCTGGTGGTGTGTATATCCTTGGTGAATATTGATACTCCTCCACCTTTAGTGTTTCAGTCCTGCTTTGGTGGCCGAAAAATGTGGTATGAGTTGTAGCCTGGTATTGCAGTGGTGCTCTCTGGAGCCTTGAACCAGGTCTCAGTTACTGCACAAATATCGATGTTCTCCATTTTTAGGAGTGCCTCAAGAGAGTGCATTTTGAGGTTTAGACTTCTAGCATTGAGTAGCATTGGGAGGGTGGCCTAATGGGTAAGGCATTTGCCTTACAAACACAAGATGCAGGGTTTGAGTCTCACAAGGGATAATTGGCTAGGCTTACAATGGCCCGCAAGGGCAGTTAGCTTAGTACTAATCTATGAATCTATGAATCTATTACCTTCAGATTCTGCATGCTTGTACCTGTTACGGTGGTGGTTTTGTTCTTTGAACTTTGCCTAAAAAAGGCACTATAGGGGTGGCAAGAGCCTTAGCCAGTAACATGAATCCCAGGGGCAACAGGTGCACACCATCTCTGGCAAAGCATCGTGGTCTGTCAATCATGTCGTCCCAGGCAGACAGATACTGGATCCCCTTTGAATGACACCAGAAGCTTAGCCAATTGTTGAAGTAAATCATTTTGTCCTTATATTATGGTATCATTCTGGGCAAAGGCAGGATGCTACTCAGGGCTAGGGTCATACCTGCCTGGGCCACATGATCTGAGAGCTCTTCCATGTCTCTTTTCATCTAGTCCAGGGAAGTACATCTCAAGTCATTCACTCCAACATGGACAATGACAGTCATATTTGTACTTGTTGTGGAGTGACTTGAGTGCATGCATTATGTGGCAGATCCTGGCACCCGACAGGCAGCTGACTGTAATTTTCTCCTTGTTCAGCCTGGTGAGAGGGACATCAGTGTGCCGGACTATAGAGTCACCTATGACTGAAGTGTTAGGTGCATTGTCTTGCCTTAGCGGCTGTTGCTGGGTGGCACACAGGTGTTTTAAACTATGTGACACTTTGGTTGTGATTGATGTTTGTTTGTGTTTCAGCTTCAGAGGTCCTTGTTGCTTGGGCAGGTTACAGTTAAGGGCCTTTGCATATGTGGATTTAGTATTGCTATATATGGGTGTTGGTGGTGTGGGTTTGGAAGGGCTATGTGTTGCTTGAGGTGTAGTGTGGGTGTTAACCTTCTCCTCTTGACTGTCTAGCACAATCTTGGGTGGAGAGAGCTTTGCTTCCATTTTGGCTATGTAAGTGCATCGCTCACAGGCTGTAGTGTTGGGTGGTAGGAGGAGAGGGTTGTCTGTGTACATGAGGCAATTGCTGCATTGCCCCAGTATGCCCAGATTCACCAGGTGGACAGCAGAAATCACCGGAAGCTGACTCTTGGACATGCCTGGTTTGATGCTTTTTTTTTTTGTAAAGTACAGGAGCTGTTTTCCCTTACCTTAGCAAGGTACTTTGCAATTATAGGCTGTTTAGTGCCTACTATTAATTTCTCCTTATTAACAAGGAGAGTTGAGTGCTTGTATCAGTTTAAGGCTTCCTAGTGCTTTCCAGCAGGTATTAAAGAAAGTGCTATTCAAAGGGATGCTTAAAAGTAAGATGAAAAAAAATGCACACTGCAGTGTGCACTAGAGAAGGTAGACGTGAAAGTAGGTAACTTAAGTTTTACCTTTTTAAAAAGTTAAGGTTTAGTGGAGAGTTACTATTTTTAAAACAGCAAGATGGGTTGAAAGGGGTGGTCACTTTTGTATTCTGGTACTATGGAATACAGTAGGATGGCCAATAAATTTAAATAGTTGAAGGGGAGGGGTTTTTGATTTAGTGATTACTCACAAAATAGAGAGAAAATTAGATATATGGTCAGATTAACATAAGAGGCAGGCAACTAGAAAGACAGTGGCATTTAACAAGACAACTATGACTGGGTGGGAGAGCGGGAAAAAAAAATTCTGCCTGACTCAGAAGAGAAAGAGCTGTGGTCTCTTTTGAAGTTTTAATATGCTGTTAAAGCAGAATGCAGGTAAAACACAAGGTAAAGAAAACAAACTACAGTATTTAAAATATACAAAATACAAAAAACAAAAGCAAACTAACCTTTCCTTCACAGCAAAGTATAGCAGAGTCTGGATGAGCCTTTCTGGTAAAGCTCAGAAATGTTTTATTTTAAAAATAGAAGGTTTAGTTCCTAGCTCCACCCCTCAGTTAACAAATGATTAACCTTAAGTGACTGCTTCTATCTTATGAATGAGTCCTTAATTGATCAGTTCTAATTTCTGCCTGACTCAGAAGAGAGAGAGAGAGATGTGGTCTCTTCTGAAGTTTTAATATGCTGTTAAAGCAGAATGCAGGTAAAACACAAGGTAAAGAAAACAAACTACAGTATTTAAAATATACAAAATACAAAAAATAAAAGCAAACTAACCTTTCCTTCACAGCAAAGTGTAGCAGAGTCTGGATGAGCCTTTCTGGTAAAGCTCAGACTTTGCGATGCATGGCTAGGCTTAAAAAGGCCCTTGTGGTCTTTAGCCTAGTAAACACCTATAAACCTATGAGCTAGTAATATTTATTGTTTATGGTTGACATTAAAGCATATACTGTTTTATGGAAAATAGTTCAAAATAGATATGCTCAATGCAGAACTGTTTTTTAAGTCTCACAAGAAAGGCAGCTTTACTGACAAAACTGATACAAAGGGAAAATACAAATGTATTTAGTTTTATGTTGGAACAAGGACATTCCAGTCCACAAGAAGGGCTATATCCTCACTGCCTGTGTAGTAAATATAGTGAACTATTAGGTTCCCAGTCCTTGCGGAAAATACATACATTTATTTTATTATTTATTTGACATTTGTTTACTAGGAAGGTCCAACTTGACTAGTAGTCCATTTTCAGTGGAGGCTATGCGAGAAAAGCTCCACTGCAAATTAACAATTACAACAAATATTTGCTAAGTAATAACAAGATCATTTGCAGAATAAACAAAGAACATAATACAGGACTGTATATCTCCAATACAAAGGACACAAACAATACAAACAGCATATAACATACAAGCAGCAGGATCAAAATACAAACATTTAGACAATCATTTGATAATTTTGATATCTGATTATGACAGCAGTATGAGCTGTAACATAAATGAGTATATGCTTAAAACATTAGCACTTTTGCCTTCAGTCAGTGTCCATATGGTCCCAAGTGGTCTGGTTTACGGTACAGAAATGTATCATCTGAAAGGAAAACTAATGAATGTGATAGGAATGGCATTAATGTCCCACCATTGCTCATTTATTGGTTTATTCTGCAACATGTCCCTCCCCCAAAATCTCTCTTCAGAGAAAATGTGCCCACAGGAAATTTTAGATGAAGATGAAGATTTTTTTCTGACTTTGAACAGTATATCAAAAAGGTTAAAAAAGAGTCTTCTGTTTTTCTGAATGTCATATAGGAAGAAAAGGAAGAATTTGAAGTTTATGAAATGTCTTGAGTTCTGAGATAGGAAAGGTAAATAGACTACTGCGATGAAACAGACATTTCAGAACTGTCATGAGCTAAGAAAAATATTTGCAATGTTGATGCCATTTGTCCTTTGCAAGGAATGTAAAGTGATTCAGAAAGTACCACCTGCCCACCTTAGTAATGCATCCTAACCCTAGCCCTGCCTCTAAGCCTACAGCTTTCTTTAGAAAACCCACTCCATAACACTACCAATATTCAGACAAATTTGGTCTGAATGCAGATGTATGTTTCCTGTTATAAGATAACAAAAGGATCATGTTCTCTTTTGAGATCTGTTTGGGTTTCACTATTTTTGATTTTTAGCACACATGTTTTTCATATGAGAGCATTGATGTATTATTGTTTGATTGTGCATTTTAGTCACTTGTCATAAGCCCATCTGATACGTATGTATGTAGTTCAAGAGGAACTAATCCCTCAAATAAAACAGCTATACAATCTCAGCCTCACTACAGGATATGTGCCCACAGAATGGCGTACAGCAACAGTGGTCCCACTCCACAAAGGTGGAGCATCTACGGACCCTGGAAACTATTGCCCCATAAGCCTGACTAGCTTAGTCTGCAAGGCTATGGAGAGGATCATCATGGAGCTCATAAACAAAGACATTGGGGACCTACAGACACTAGATCCTACCCAGTTCGGCTTTGTCAAGGGCAGATCCTGCCTTTTGAACCTGGTTGACTTCTTTGAAACAGTCACCAAAGCCATAGATGAAGGGAAGGTAGTCCACACAGCCTATCTGGACCTTGTACAGGCATTTGACACAATACCCCACTCAGGCATCATAGATAAGCTATCCAGCTTAAATATAAACCCCTATGTCACAAGATGGGTCGCAAACTGGCTCAAAGACAGAACCCACAGAGTGAGAGTTGCTGGAGCCATGTCAGACTCAAAACTGGTCACAAGTGGTGTCCCACAGGGTTCTGTCCTGGGACCACTCTTGTTCGGTATATACTTTTCCGAGGTACAGGCAAACGTGGGAGGACTATGGCTCACCAAGTTCGCAGACGACTGCAAACTGGGCGCCATATTCAACTCTCCAGCTGACACAAACATCCTTCAAAAAGGTCTCACAGAGACAGATAACTGGTGCCAGCGCCATGGTTTAAAGCTAAATGCCAAAAAATGTATAATCATACCCTTTGGCAAAAACAATGTGCCCACAAATTACCACATAGGCGGAAACCCATTAAGTACAGAGAAAGTTATTAGGGACCTGGGGACCCAAGTTGATAGCAATCTCTCCTTTGAAAACCACATTGCCAAAGTGGTTAGAAAGACCTTCTACATAGCCCACCTCATCACGAAGGGTTTCACATCTAGATCAAGAGAGGTAATCGTGCCCTTTATTCATCCCTCATCAGGCCCATCATAGAATACAATGCCCCTTTGGGATGTACCTTACCCGACACCTGCAGCAATTAGAAAGACCCCAAAAGTATCTCACCAAGAGGATCAAGGGTGTCAAACAGATGCCATATACTGCTCGGTTAAAAAAACTCCAGCTCTACTCAGTTGCATACCGCCTACTTTGAGGCGATCTATGCCTGACATACAAAGCTATGTCAAATCCAGAATTAATGGACATGCTCCACCTCAGTAAATCTAAATCCCTTAGAGCCACACGCTCGAGGGACTTGAACCTCAGCACAGAAATAAATATAACTTGCTGGAGGGACAGGTTCATAACCCATGGGCTCCCTTTACTCTGGAATAGAATTCCAGTTCATGTGAGGCAGAGCACCTCACTGAATCTCTTCAAGAAGAATCTCGATAAGTGGATGGGGGATTGTAGGTTTGTCCCAGGGATTACTCCCGTGTCACTATTAGATAGATGCACAGTAAACTAAACCTTAAAAAAGGGCACAGTATACTCAAATCAAGGGGTGGCGTAAGCCATACAGAATCGGGCTAGGCTTATAATTGCCCCAGGGCAGATAGCCTAGTATGAACCTATGAACCTATGTATACATGGATGTATATATAGGTGTACCACTAATAAGTGAAAGCACACATCACTGACTGGCAGAATGTCGATGTCAAAATGTTGAAAATGTCAGTGTTGACTCGCCAGTATACATGAGCAGGAAAACATCCCTAGAGTATGTGATCTTTTACATTTAAAAATATATATAAAACACTAAAACAAAAACACAAGCACTAACTGAAAAACACCCGATATAACAGAAAAAAATGACTGATAATTAGGCGCTTTTGTTCTTTTATTACACAGAACTTCTTCAGAATAAAAATACTCAAACACACAACCATTTAAATAAAATTTTCAAAATGATGTCATTCAATTATCCAATTCCACTTCACACAATGGGCTGGATTCACGAAGGCTTGCACGTAGTCTAAGAGTAGAGTAAGACTCCATGCAGCCAACATGTCTACCGAGTGATCCAGGAACAGCCGGCAGGGGCGTGCAAGAGAGCTACTAAAACTCCTCTTACATGGACAGGGCTAGGTTATGCAAATTACCTCATTTGCTGCTGAAAGTTATGCAAATGAGGTAAATTTGCGATTCAGGAAACCCTAACCTGTCCGAGTAAGAGTAGTGTTATTTGCAGAAATGTACTCCATTGACAACTGAGTATGGTTCTGCAAATAGCAAAACGGAGCCATGACAGCTCCAAAAAAAGGATGCATCCAGTCGAGGAAGCATGCCAATGGCAATGTTCTCTGATGCAAAATTAAAATAAAATATATATTTTTTAATCCCGATTGCCGATGTTTAAGCGTAGCGCAGCACCGTGCAAATGCGCTGCACTCTAAAATCCAGAAAACCAATAATTAAAATCCACAAATGTGGATTTTATAGTAATCCCTAATATACAATGCAAGGGAATGGCAGTCCGAAGACAACATGGCTACCGAGTAGAGGTTGCTAATGGGGGAAGCTCAGTCTAAGAGATGTAACCAAGCATTATTAGGCAATCCTATGCAAATGAGGGTAAGGATAGTGAATCCCAAGTTTACATAGCAAAAGAGCACAGTCAGTGGAGTATAGGAGTAGGATAAGGGGAGTATCAGAGTAGAAGATAGGTGACATCATGAAGGGGGTATGTCTGAAAGAAGTGAAGCTCATTGGAGTAGAGTGGCATGTGTCTGCTGTCAGTTACTCATCACTGGAAGAGGTGTGTCAACAGGTACCCTAGCTTAAGGCAAGAAATTGAAGGTGTATGCCGTGAACAACATTAAAGTTTCTTGTAGAAGTGCCTGCCACATGTATGCACATGTGTGTGCACCTGTAAAACCGAGTAAGCCTCTCTGCGTGCATGTGCACCTGTGTGCGCATGTTTAAGCTGGAGTAAGCAAGTGTAAGGTTGTTGAAACCCGTGTAAGCGCATTTGCACCTGTGTGCGCGCGTTTTAGCAAGAATAAGCAAGTTTTAGTCCGTGTAAGCATGTGTGTGCGCGTTTGAGCTGGTGTGCACGTGTTTGCCCTTGTGTGCGCAGCACTGCCCCCCTGAGGAAACAGAAAGGGAAAAGGAAGCACAACAAATAGTAGGAAGTAAACCAGGGAGTACTAGCAGAGCTAGCAGGTGAAAACAATCAGAATCAGGCAATTACACAGGAAGTACACTAGCCCAGCCTAGCCCAGCACTTAAAACTCAGCAAACAACTTTCCACTATGCTTTTCTCAGAGACACTGCAACACTGCAGTAAGCTAATAGAAGTGAAAACTGAAAAAGCTTTACTGAGACAAAGAAATGTTAGGGGCTACCATTGCTGTTATAAGGCAACATATGGAACATGCTGAGGGTGGTGACAATGCGAATGCTGCTGAGCAACCCAAAGTGAGGAGACGGAGAAGAGTGTACAGGCCCAGGGTAACCTACCAGGGGCTACATGAGCTGGAGATAGTAGAGCTCTATAGACTGGACAGAGACCGCCTGCAGCAAATTGTTGAGCTGTGCAGGCCACGCCTCACACAAAGAACCAACAGAGGGGAACCCATCCCAGTGGAAACCAAGGTATGTGTTGGCCTAAGAATACTAGCAACAAGTACCTTCCAGAGACCAACTGGTGATATGATGGGGATTTCATAGGCATCAGCATCCAGGGTACTGCAGCAGTTCCTGAATGCCATGTCAGCACATATCGGTGATCATGTAAATTTCCCCAATTCCCATGAGGTATTGGCCAGCAATATGCTTCTCTTCCAGAAAACAGTGGAATACCCTGAGGTAGTGGGTGTAGTAGACTGCACGCATATATGCATCAAAGCACCAGCTGGTGAGTGGGATAGGGTCTACTATAACTGCAAGGGTTTCTCCTCCATCAACTGCCAGGTCGTGTGTGATGCCCAGGGCATAATAATGAATGTGTGTGCTGGCTGCCCTGGAAGCTACCATGACTCCCATATCTGACATCTGACACAGCTGTACCAGACATTTGCCAATGGAGACATCCCTCATTGCCACCTAGTGGGGGATGCTGGATATGCACTCGAGCCGTGGCTGATGACACCCATCAGAAATGCACACACACCTGAACAGGAAAGCCATAATGAGGCACATGCACAAACATGAAATGTAATTGAGTGTGTGTTTGGGCTGCTCAAGTCACGGTTCCGGTGCCTGGACACATCTGGTGGAGCCTTGTAGTACTCACCGACTACATGTACCCAAATAGTCATGGTATGTGCTATGCTACGTAATATGATCCTGCGAAAACCGCTGCAACAGGAGCAGCATAGGGCCGGGCCAAACAGCCCCCACCATTGCCAAGGCCATCACAGGCAGAGCGTGACTCGGAGGAGGAACAACCTGAGCCTGCCCCAGTAGGCAGAATGAGGCATGCCCAGTAAGCTTTGGCCTTGGCAAAGAGGCTATGCATAGCATATACACTGGCTCAGTAGGAACCCTGGGAATGGTACCTCTCTCTGACTCGCACATATAGTAAAAGGGATGCCTAACTTGACACTACCTGTTACAAACATGTATAGGGAGTGTAATATGTGCATCCGACATAGGCAGCCCTGCAGCACCATCTGAGGCATGTTTGCCATGTGTTAAGCAATACAAAGCAGTGCTAAACAGCTCTTAACACTATTTAGTATACATAAACAAAATTGCACACACTAAGTAGCACAACTTTTGGCAATGTTGAGCAATATTGGGCACCGTTCAGCAATGTTGGTTAACATTGAGCAATGTTGTGCAAGTTTGGTCAAAGTTGGGCATAGTTCAGCAAAAGCAGGTAAACATGGTCATATTTGCTTCACTGTTCCTGAAGTAGTCTGTTCTGCCCAGTATGAAAATATGAAGCAATGACAGTCCTCAAACCCAGGATACTGTGCACTATAGTCATAGTACTGAACTACTAAACCATGACTGTATGTCAGTGGTCAGCTTGTATGAAGAAATGTTGATAAGTCTATGCAAAGTATCTCATGGAAACCCTGCAGGCATAGCATAATCCCTGTTAAGACACAAAGGTGAGCCCTGCAGTAAGAATAGAACCTGATTTTCAACACACATATAGTATAAATGTTAATATTGGTAATGTTCACACACATCAACAAATGTAGTGGACCTCAGACAGCAACATACTGAAAGGTCACACTGGGCATGCTCACACACTTGAATAAATGAGACAAATGTCAGGCAACAAAACACTGAAAGGCCGAACTGGGCATGCTCACACACCTAGGCCATGTCTGAGTACAGCAGTGGGCCACACATATCCGGCAGTTGCATGTGTTAACCCAGGAACCTCTCACTATTCACCAATCCACCTTGTGTACACAGTTATATGACAACAGACACATATATAATATAGTGGAACCCTGTCATAATCAAATATGTTCTGCAGATACTTAGGTTGTTCATAGAAAGTGGGAAAGCAAAGAAGAAACAAAACCTGCAGTCAGTATCATCAGTAAACAATGTGCATCCCGAACATTATCATAGGTTCAGAGGTTGATACTAGGCTATCTGCCCTAGGGCATGTATAAGCCTAGCCAGAGTGCGTTTGGCTTTCGCAACCCTGTTAGATTAGTAGACTGTGCCTGTGAATAGTAGGTCACACATGATAGCCCACTTTTGTTTAGTTTATTGTGCCTCTGTCTTGCAGGGACCCAGAAGATATCCCCAGCGCTAAACATACGATTACCCATCCACTTGTTAAGATGTCTCCTGTAGGTGGTCAGTGGGGGTCTCTGTGTATGCGGGACTGGGATCTCATTCCAGAGTGAGTGGAGCCTCTGGGATAGGAATCTGCTCTTCCAGCATGTCCTATTAATATCAGTGCTGATGCTTCCATCCCTGGAGCGTGTAGCTCTAAAGGACTTGGATATCCTGAGGTGGAGCCTGTCCATTGATTCTAGGATGGACATGGCTTTAAACAACAGGTACAGATCGCATCCAAGTAGGCAGTAAGTGACTGAGTAGAGCTGGGGTTACCATAGCCAAACTGCGCAGGGCATCTGTGTGAGTCTCTAGATCTACTTGGAGAGGTACTTTTGTGGCCATTACAGTTGCTGCAGGTGTCGGGTAAGGTACATCCCAAATGGGGCATTGTATCCAAGCATGGGCCTGATGAGTATAGGGGCACAATGACCTCACTTGATCTAGATGTGAAACCTTATGGGATAAGGTGGGCTATATAGAAGGTCTGTCTAACCAAACTGGCAATGTGATTGTCAAAGGCAAGAGTACTAACTACTTGTGTCCCCAAATCCCTAATAACACCCACCGTACATGATGGATTATCACCTATGTGGTAATGTGTGGGCACGTTGTTATTCCCAAAGGGGATGACTATGCATCCAATGGCAATTAGTTGTAGGCCATGGCTCTGGCACCAGTTATGCATCTCTGTGAGACCCTTTTTGAGGATGCTTGTGCCAGCTAGAGAGTTGATTATGGCACCCAGTTTGCAGTCATCTGCGAACATGGTCAGCCATATTCCTCCTGTGTTAGCCTGTACTTCTGAGAAATATATACTGAACAAGACAGGTCCCAGGACTGAGCCTTGTGGGATGCCACGTGTAACTGGTGTATAGTCAGACATGGCACCTGCAATACTGACCATGTTGGTGCTATCCATGATCCAGTTAGAAATCCATCTTGTGACATATGTGTCGATATCGAAGCCAGTGAGCTTATGTATAATGCCCAAGAGGGGTATTGTGTTGAACTGTTTTGCGAGCTCCAGGTAGGCTGTGTGGACAACCTTCTCTATGTCTATGGACCTGGTAACTGTTTAAAGATGTCAAACAGGTTCAAGAGGCAAGATCTGCCCACAACAAAGTCGGATTGTGTAGGATCCAGTGTCTGTAGGTTTCCGATGTCTATGTGTATGGGTTCCATGATGATACGCTCCATAGCTTTGCAGACCAGGCTAGTTAGGCTTATAGGGCAATATTGTCCAGTTTCCCTTGTGGCACCACCTCTGTGGAGCAGGAACACTGTTGCTGTATGCCATTCCTTGGGTACATATCCTGTAGTAACTCTGATATTGAACAGTGACTTAATGTGAGTGTTACGTTTGTCATGAAGCTCATGTAAGACGCAGGCTGGGACACCGTCCGGTCCCATTGATGCGTGTTGTCTGCTTTGGGAGGGCAGCACTCACCTGTTCATCTGTGATGTCAGGGAGGCTACCACTCTGTTGGGATGGACATTTGCACTTTAGGGGGGAAACATTTGCACTGAACCCGTTTGCCAGGATGTTGGCAATGTCAGTGGGTTCAGTGTATGTTTTGTCATTATGCAGTAACTGACAGCATATCTGGGATTTTCCTCCCAGGTTCCTGACATAACTAAAGAAGGCCTTATGATTGTCCTTAGTGTCTGTTGGAAGTGTCCGTTAGAAGCAGGCCTTAGATGAATTAATGAGTGATCGTAGCTTTTTGCTAGCACTGATCAGAGATGCCTTCCCTTTTTGGGATTGTGCTCTATCATGTAGTAGCCTCCTCCTTTCGATGTATAGCTTATTAATGGCTGTGGTCCACCAGACAGGTCCCCTGCCTTTGGAGGAGTGAGTCTTGTTATTTGGGATAGCACAATCCATGCATTCCAGTAGGTGTCCATAGAATGTGTTTGTAAAGGATTCAGTGGTCTGAGCCATATTTACCACTGTCCCAGGGTCTTTGATGGATACCACCTCGGTTTGTAGAAGTGTGACATTTGCTTTTGAGAAGTTCTTCACCGAGGTTACCTGGGATGGAGGTGTGAACGGGATATGTATGTCCAGTGAGATAAATGTATGGTCTTACCTTACCAATGAGGGGTATACCTCTGGTGTGAAAAATAGAGTCCCCATGTTGGTGATGATCATGTTCCACATGTTTTCCCCTCTTGTGGGTGTGGTGACCAGTTTTGCTATAGCATTTGAGTCTATAAATCCTAGCAACTGTTGTGCGAGGGTGTTGGTGCTTGAGTAGTATTCCCAGTCAATGTTTGTATATTTGAAGTCAACCAATATAATGGTGTTTGGAGAGACCTTCATATTCTCCAGTGTTCCCATGAATACTGAGTGGTGTTCCTGAGTTCTGTACAAGCAAACACAGGAGGGTTATGGCTGACAAAGTTTGCAGATGACTGCAAACTGGGTGCCATAGTAGAAAACACATCTGACACAGATATCCTTCAGAAGGGTCTCACAGAAACGGATAACTGGTGCCAGAGCCATGGCCTAAAGTTAAATGCCAAAAAATGCATAGTCATACCCTTCGGGAAAAACAAGGTTACCCCTAGCTACCAAATAGGTGGCAATCCACTGAGTACAGAAGAAGTTATCAGGGACCTGGGGACCCAGGTTGATAGTAGTCTGTCATTCGACACCCATGTAGCTAAAGTAGTTAGGAAGACCTTCTACATTGCCCACCTTATCATGAAGGGATTCTCATCTAGATCAAGGGAGGTCATAGTCTCCTATACTCATCACTCATCAGACCAATGATTGAGTACAATGCCCCATTCGAATGTATCTGACCCGACACTTGCAGCAGCTGGAGAGGCCACAAAGTTCCTCACCAAAAGGATAAAGGGTCTCAAACATCTGTCCTATGCTGCCCGACTGAAAGAACTCCAGCTCTATTCAGTCGCCATCGCTTGCTCAGAGGTGACCTTTGCCTAACATACAAGGCCATGTCAAACCCAGATTTGATGAATATGCTTCACCTCAAAAATCTAGATCCATCAGAGCCACAAGGGAGACTTAAACCTCGACACTATTAATAGGACGTGCTGGAGGGATAGATTCATCACTCAAAGACTCCCTATGCTGTGGAATAAAATCCCGGTATATGTGAGGCAGAGCACCTCGCTGGCCTTGTTCAAGAGAAATCTTGACCAATGGATGGGAGATCGCAGATATACCCCAGGGATTACCTCAGTGTCACTGCTCAACAGAGGCACAGCAAAATAATGGGTATAGTTCCCCATACTAAAGGGGTGGCGTAAGCCACAAAACTATGGGCTAGGCTTGTAAATGCCCTCGGGCAGATAGCCTAGTATGAACCTATGAACCTATGAACCTATGGAGGGTGGTCTGCAGCAGTCTAAAACTGAAATGCAGTTTGGGCCACTGTTAGTTGCACATGTATGGTCTCCGATGCTTTGTGCAGTGCTACTAACCTGGAGGTGTGTGTATGTGTGATGTATATGGATACTACCCCTATTTTTGTTGGCCGGTCTGAGTCTTGTGTCCGAAAAGCATGGTATGAAGTAAAACCTGGTAGTGCTGGTGTGCTTTTGGGAGCCTGAACCCGGTGTCTGCTACTGCACAGATATCGACAGTCTCCATACTGAGGAGAATCCTGAGTGCGTGTATTCTGAGGGTTAGACATCTGTTGTTGAGCAGCATTACCCTTAGTTTCTTTTACCTTGTAACGTCTATGGAGGTGGGTTTGTCTTCTGAGCCTCGCTTAGAAAAGCCACTATGGGGGTGGCAAGAGCTTTAGCCAGTATTTGAAAGCCTAGGGGTGACAGGTGCAAGCCGTCCATAGCGAAGCTACGTGGCATGTCGAGCATGTCATCCCAGGCTGACAGACACTGGATCCCCTTTGAATGGCACCAATATGTTAGCCAACTGTTAAAAGTGATCAGTTTGTCTGTATACTGTGACATCATTCTTGGTGAGGGTAAGATGCTACACAAGGTCAGGGTCATACTGGTCTGGGCTACATAATCAGAGAGTTCCTCTATGTCTCTTGTCATATAGTCCAGGGAGGAATGTCTGAGGGTTTTCACACCAGCATGGACAATGATGGAGCCATATTTGTATTTGCTTTGGAGTGACCTGAGTGCATGTGTTATTTGGCAGATCCTGGCACCCGACAGACAGCTCAACGTGACCTTCTCCTTGTTCAGCCTGGTGAGTGGGATGTCAGTGTGTCTGACAATAAGAGTCACCTATTACAAGTGTATTAGGTGTGTTGTTTATCCCTAAGGGCAGTGACTGTGTGGCACACTGACTTTGTGAACTATGTGATATGTGGGTATTGTTGTGGGGTAGCAATTGTTTTCCTGTCTGCTTTGGATGTCTCTGCTGCTTAGGCAGAGTTTATTTAGAGCCTCTGAGTATGTTTTTGTGTGGTAATGTATTTGGTTTGCTGTCGCTATAGGTCTATGTGAGACTGGATTTGTGATGTGTGTGGTTACCTTCACCACCTGATAGACTGTGCCAGTCACGGGTCGAGAGAGCTTAGCCTCCTGTTTGTCTATATAGTTGCATCTCTCACATATATCTGAGTTTATTGGGAGGAGGATAGGGTTGCCTGTGTACATAAGGCAGTTGTAACATTGCGTCAAAATTCCAATATGCACCAGCTGGACTGGAGAGTACACATGAAACCGACCTTTGGACATGCCAGGATATTATGATGACATACTCTGTTGACTGATCACAAAGGATCAGTAGTGTGTTAAGTGTGTAAAAGAGTATAACAGGGGTTTAGTGGTCAGGTTTGTCAGAGTTTTGGAAAGATTATCTGCGAAGGAGTACAGACAGAACCATGACACCTCCTTCAGCTATGTCATAAATAGCAATGTGCACTCATATATGTCTTGAGTCAGGGTCAGTTGTACCTGACTGACAATGCTGACATCCTGTCAGACAGGCCCATACATTCCCACCTCCCACTGACTAAAGGCCCTATCATCATACCAGGAGATATCACATGTAGAATGGGTAAACAGCTCCTCCCAAAGCCGAATGAATGGCATCACTTGGATAACATTGTTTCCCCATATGTGTCATAAGTGAACTACAGAACAAACAGATCCCGCACCTGAACAGTCTGTTGAGCCTCACCCTCTCTACAGGATCTTAAACTGTTGAATGTGTTCCAGCAATATATGGCACACCCCACAAGCGTTGGTGCACAACAGACCATGGGAACTATAGTCCTATAAGCCTATGAAGTCTGAACTGCTAGGCCATGGAGTCCATCATGACTGCAGTCAGAAACAGAGCTATTGGAAGCCGACAAACACACAACCCAACCAACTGTGGTATATTAATGGGCAGATCATGTTTCCCAAACCTGCTAGACTGTTTTCAAGGCAGCCACCCAGGACATACATCACTGAAAGGAGCTACACACGTCCCACATAGACTTTGAATAGCCCTTTATCAACATCCCAGACACATGTCATATCCACAAAACCAGCAATCTGTGCATAAATATGTTTGTCATATGTAGGAATGGCAATTTGTCCACAGATAGATCACACAAGCTAAGAATTGTGGAGTCCTGTTCAAGCTGTTCACACCTGCTGACCCACATGGTTCATTCCTGGGATTGCATAAAACAAAGTGCACACATATTACCATGTCCAGTCTGATGATGTCAGCATCCTATAAATATAGCAGGAGAAAAGAAGCCATACAGTAAAGCATAATGCATATCTTTCTAGTATTATAACATAGGTTGGGGTTTGAATCCTGCAATGTGTGTGTGATTTCCTTTGAGAGGAGTGGCCTTTTTGGAGACTGTGAAAACACATTAAAAGAGATGAATTCCACTTTGGCAAGTCTGATGATGTCAGTATCCCACAAATACAGCAGTGGAAATGAAAACTCTCAGTAAAGCATATAGCGCATCATGGTAATGTGTATCTCTCTAATATCATAACATAATTGGGTAGGGGTTTGAATCCTGCAATTGCTGAGTATGTGTGTGTGATTTCCTTTGAGAGGAGTGGCCTTTTTGGAGACTGTGAAAACACATTAAAAGATGTGAATTCCTCTTTGGCAAGTCTGATGATGTCAGTATCCCACAAATACAGCAGTGGAAATGAATAGTCCTAGTAAAGCATATAGTGCGTTGTGGTAATGCATGTCTCTCTAGTATCATAACATAGATAGGTAGGGGGTTTGAATCTTGCCATTGCTGAGTGTGTGTGTGACAGTGTTGATCAATGTTTTGTGGGTTTTGCTTTTACTACTGTATGACATATCAGTAAAACAACAGTATGTGCATTGCACACTTCAGGTATCTGTGTGGCAAATACACATATGTACATGTGACCTCAATTGGTAACTGTGTGGCCAAGACATATATGTGCATGTGACCTGAATCGCTTCATAGGTGTGAAGCCTGCTTTCAACACAAATACATCTGTTACCATTGACAGTTGGTGCTGCTGCTTCTCAGACTGTAGGTCACATATGTATGTATGTGGCAAGTCCAACCACTGTAGTGATCTGTGCCCTAGGTCATCTGTGTTACACACACATGACAGTTTCTATAGAATAGTGTGAGTGAGGGTTTATGCCTGGGGCATATTTCAGACATGTTCAAACACAACACAGTCTGTCAATAATGGGCATTCATTATAGGTGTACAACAACTCCGTGGATATGCATACAGACCCCTTATTGCTTATGTGATACACTGAGGGACATCAGCATACCTTTGGGAATGTGAATATCAAAGGACAGATGACATCACATGTGGCTGTATGTACACATCGGTACCCCTGCTACATGTTGTGGGCTACTACCAATGTGGTACTGTCAGGATACTATGTGTAGTAAATGTGGATGACTATGCTATAGTTGGTTCATAGCTTCACAGCATGGGTTTGTCAACAGGTATCTGTCTGTATGATACTCTTGTGGAGGATAAGTGTCTAATCCGGAGAATGCATTGTAGGCCACTGTATGCATTACCAGATGTGGATGGACATATCCCTAGTGTGTCTGCTTGTACCTAGGATGGCCACATGCCAAACAGGAGTGGTCATGGGAATGGGTGGTGGTCAATACCACTGGTAACTGGTATAGTACAGTACCAGAATTATTCAAATGCTACTGTGAATCCTACAGCTGTGTGTCAGTTGTCAAGACATCATCTAATGATTGGTTAAAATCAGGCTGTTGTGGTTTTGTACACTACCAGAATGCAAACCAATGAGCGATATTAGCAGTATCACCCACAGCATAGTGTCATACCATGTCATACATGCATGTGTACCCAAGTTGTGACATATGTGTAGTAAAATGCATACTGGACACCATTAGGAAATATGAAGTGTTAACACTGTGTAATACAGTGCATGTCACCCTTCCCATGTGTCCACCATGCACGTACATGCAGACAGTGCACCTCCACCATGTTCACAAATGTACACCTTGAAATCTGTACTGCACACATCACACACATAATGTCCACTCACCAACACATGGTGCCAGTACCACACACATCAGCCAAGTGGCACATGGGTGGACAATCCATGTTTGGAATTAACACTGGTGTAAACAATACTACATTGATAATCATAGCTTTGATGCATCATGCCTGCTCAGATATACCTACAAGGATATTATTACACTTTACTGTTGACAACATGCTAACATTGCTACACTGCTATTAGGTCACCTTGTGTATTAGCACCATGTTAGCCTGTTCCTGAATCAATGTCACAGATGACAGGAGGTGACACAGTTTCATCATATGCACAGGGTGTGTTATTGGTTTGCAAGAGCCCAACAATGACCCATCCAATCGACATGTATGTGTGTGTGTGTGTGTGTGTGTGTGTGTGTGTGTGTGTGTGTGTGTGTGTGTGTGTGTGTGTGTGTGTGAGGGACAACAGTACAGTATGGGTCAGTGTTGATGTAATGTGTGTGTGCATGTGTTAGCCCTAGGTGTTGGTATTATGTGTGTGTGTCTGCATGCACACAGTTCCCCCTTGTGGTTGCCAAATACGGGAGGTTGTGGGACAGCCACAGACTGTACCTGTCAGGCTGTACAGATCACTGTCTCCAGCCACAGACACAGTACCTGTGCCTGGCAGGGGTGACACGGACAGTATCGGATACTAAGCCAGACTGGGTACTATAGTCAGAGGCAGAGGGATGTTGACTGGACCCATGTCCCCGCTGGGACTGGCCAGAGCCACATGCACGTGGTCATCTCGGACGGTCTACCGACAGCCCAGCCACAACATTGCTGGGGCTGATACTGCCACTACTGGAGCGGCAGGCACTTGTGTGTCATCTGAGACGACTGCCAGCTGATGATGTTGCTGGCATACATCCATGTCGACGTCCCAGCTGTCTTGCACTGTAATGGCACATGGACATTACATTGGGAGGGCATCTAGTGTCTCCACCCAACGTCTATCAATGACATCGGTGTAATTACGGATGGCACCGGCAAGGTCACGGATACTGTCATTGATCATGGTGTTATGAGCCCCCTGCACCCTTAGTCCCTGGCTGGTGTACCGTTCCATATGTGCCTGTGCTTGTGTTACAGCCCAGAACATACCTGAGGTTGTGAGACCTGTGCGAGCATGTCTGCCAGGGGCATTACGACCAGCTGTGCTAATATGAGAACCCCTGAACATATGCCTATGTGGTACCATTCAGGGTGTCTGGGCATGGCTGCTGTGTGGAGTTGCATGTGCCATAGATACCACACTGTCCTGGTCAATGCCCACTGCATGCTGTTCCTCACCTAAGGCCATTGGTGTTGAGGGATGTATTGGCAGTATGTATGTGCGCATAGATGTGGTGGAAAGCTGTGTAATGTCGATTGGTGGACCAACGACAGACCCTGTCAAACCTGCCTGTGCCAAAACACATGTATCATCATGTTCAATATTTGTGGCAGTGACTTCAGGTTCCCTGCTGCACTCATCCAACAATACCTCAGCACCTGTGAGAGGGAGACAGGAAACACACTTTACCATCTGTACAGGATGTTAGCACACATGCACACATGAACCCATGAACACATGCACACATGAACACATGAACACATGCACACATGCACACATGAACACATGAACACATGCAGACATGCACACATGCACATGTGCACACGTGCACACGTGCACACATGAACACATACACACATGCACACATGCCCACATGCACACAAATACACTACTCAGTCAAGTTGACACACACACACACACACACACACACACACACACACACACACACACACACACACACACACACACACCAACAGCAATATGGAACATATTCATTAGTGGTTGATGGTGGAGTACAGTATCACAAGCCAAAGAGTCCTATCACACGTGTCAGCATGCAGGATGTGTGTTGCTCAACAGCATGCAGTGAGAGTGTAGAGAGTCCTTGTTGATAACAGTATACATGTCGTTGATGCATGTGTGTTGTTCAATGATTGGCATCACCCTGGAACACAATGTGTACATGGGCACAACATTGCAGTGCAAGTCTGAAACGCTTTCCAATGTCCTGTGTACCATCACTCATAGGTATACATACCATGGCCAGATGCACACAACTGTCAGGTGTATAACAATAAATGCTATGTGTAGTACTGTAGGTACTGTAACTGGATGTAGTGTAGTACCATGGGCCATCATCAGGCAGCATCATGTGGTCACTCAAGGCCACTAATGTATGTCACACTGGCAACTATCTTGCTGTACCTGACCTGCACTACTTAGGCTACATTTACCATTTCACAGCCAGTTGTTACATAGGCATGTCAGGTGTTCAATAGGGAGCATTACCTAACATGACTGTGTTGTGTGTTGATGTGTGTCACACCGCCCCATGATAGGCTTCTACCCCTCAGGTATAGTATGTGTGCTGTGTTGATGACATTTGTGATACTGGAGTATGACCTTACAGCAGGTGTCTACATACGCCATGTGTATCATATTAACACATATTGCATATGACAAAGTGGTGTATGTTGTGTGCATGTGCATTGACTCTGCCTATACAATGTCCACTACAGTGTACTCCAATTGTTTGGGATGCTCTGTGTATTGCATGTGTTTGAGGCAGCTACTCATGTTACTAGGATGTGTATAGTCCCACAGAGAACATGCAGAGCATGCACTATGTGTAGGTGTTTAACATGTGTATATGACCTACAACTCTCCTATGACATGCACATGTTATATGCTATATTAAATGTAGGCCACTCACCAGCATGGGTCTGCTGTCTTGCTATCACACCAGAGGGACCTGCAAGGATATGAGACAGTTTGTCAGTGTCAACAACTATGGCATTTCTGCTGTGAGTTTGCAATACAGTAGTACATGAGGTGACAGTCACAGGCATACAGATAATGTCCCAAATTATCAGTATTGCATGACACCAGGCTCCACATCTTCTGCATACACAGTACACATCTGATAAATGCATGTTCTAACAATTGAGCTAACAGTGGTCTACAGATATGCCATGTTACCTGCACGCTCTGTATCGCCGTGCTGGGTGACTCCAGCTTCCATGATGACACAGGTGTGTTGTACTGGTTGGCCAGGAGCCACCACGCTGAGGAGCAGCTCTTCCACTCTGGTGAGGGGGGATGTGTTGCGGCACCACCACCTGTGGCAAGCTATTGTCTGTGGACATCGGAGGCATGCTGCTGGGCATGTCTGATTAAATCACTGCAGTGATGGCGTACCTGCTCATAAGTCCGGTTATGCATGCCTACATCATTCACCCGATGGACAACATCCTGCCACAGTGCAGTGCGCCCATGCTGGTCCTGGCTGGTTCTGGACAACAGCAGGTTGTGATGGTGTATGAGGGCATCTGCAATGACTTCCTCTTCCTCAGGGAAATACGCGGGTTTCCTGTTGTGTGACATGTCCCTGGAAGACAATAAAACAGTAATTGTGAGCCAGTCATGTGGCACTTAACGTTCTAAAGTACAGACATCAATGAAATGCCATATATAGCAACCTATTGGCTGTCAGTAGATACACACTTTTAATACCACATATGACTGCTCAGTCCACAACTGCCTGACAGTGCCTGGTACATACTATATACCAAACCATGTTCTGCACAGCAACAAAGTGGAGCCAGTATGTAAGACTATACAACAGTACATGGCACACTGTATGAGACACAATGCACCACCTAGCCACAGGAGGTCTATATGAAGCTAATGCATACAGGCATTTGTCATCCATTGAAATTAATGTACAGTACGGTTACAGTACTACCAGTACACCACGCTACTTGTTGATAGCAAACCCCTCAGTAACATATGCGCACATTCATCACTATAGGTGGCATACTGCTGTACTACACTATACATGTTGCTAGATATGCACTTATATCCTGTGACACACATACCACCGAGGCTATGTTACAGGCATACCCACACACACATCAGACATACCTACAAGACACAAAGGTATGGCAACCCAGATAAGTTTTACCTGTGTGCCATACAGTACTGTGTGTCAGCACCTACAAAACCTCATGCCTGAGGTATGTAATGTATGAAGACTACAAGTAACAAACAAAGCAGTGTTACCAAGCAATGTGGATATAAACCATACTGTGCTGTTTAGGCCTGCATCTTCAGGTAGTACTACAGTTCATACGTGATTTGTATTCACTAGTGTTAATAATCAATAAACATACATGTACTGCTTTAGCCTACAATGGCACATTCCAGTCAACACCATGGGACTATGTCACACCGTATGCCATACTGATTTTCCTGCCTAGCAATAGCATACATACCTTTTGATGAGATTAGAGCTACAACACTACATACCATGGTATACATGGTTTTCCACTAGGCTATCACACATATACCCATCTTTGACACATTCGCCTACACATTCTCCATCACACCCAGTCAACCTCACATAGCATGTGATGCAACAGGTACATGCGTGTGTGTATCGGGTCCTAGGTAGCTAATAGGCTATTATCCGTAGGGCCTATGGAAGCCTAGCCATATGGTACCCTGCCCTTCAACACCCATGTAATGTAGGTTCATGTGCCCCTGTCATGCAGAGCCACAGAGGTGATTACCAGGTTGTGTTTCCTATCTTACTTCCAATCATCATGATTATTCATGGCAACTGCTAATGAGGACCTTCATTTGCTATTGATAGGTAGTTAGTTCCAGAGTATGGTATGTGTCTGAGATGATAATGTGCCACTCAAGCCTGTTCTGTTTTTTGACGTTACACGGTTTAGATCAGTACAGTGTGTAGCTTGTATGGAGTTTCATCTGTTTACATGGAGCACGTCCAACACCTGTGGGTTTGGCCTAGCTTTATATGTTAGCAGAGGTAGCCTCTGGGTAGGTGGTATGCGACACAGTATAGCCGTGGTTTTGTAAGACAGTCAGCATAGGGCATCTGTTTGAGTCTGGTAATACTCTTTGTGAGGTATGTGTCTGGTGTCTACAGTTGCTGTGGATGTCTTCTGAGGTACATACCAGCAGGGCCATTGTACTCTATGATGGGTGTTATGACTGATGAGTAGAGTGGAACACTGACCTCTGTTTCCATGGATGACACACCTTTACTGATGACATGTGGACTGTACTCAGTTTACATGACTAGTGTGGTACTGTGATTATCATAAGGGATACTACTGTCCACCTGTGTCCCGTAGTCTCTTATCACACTTTCAGTGTTGAGTAGACTACCACCTATGTGGTAGTTCATGGGTACAGGGCTTTTAACAACAGGGATGGCAATACATGTACAACATTGAGCTTGAGCGTACATATGAACATCCAGTGGTGTACATATATATATATATATATATATATATATATATATATATATATATTGGTACACATACAGTCCACCTTTCATGGTGGGAATATCAATTATGCAAAGGTTGAGAGGGATACAGTTATGTAATGATATTGCACAGTCTTGTGCAGAATGCATGATATCAGACACATATATATCTCGCCATATGTGTGTGCCATACAGACACAGGGTCCACACTGTTGTAAGTCCGTACACCTCACGGATGACCTGTTGGGCCTTGCTACAACATGGACAGTTGTCACATGTGTGCATACAGTAATAGTACAAGAGTATATATATAGCTGCAAATGATACATTACTATACTAGCCTGGTACAGCAGTTGCCAATGCTAAGCTACACATTATGTGACTATCATGCATGTCTTACTCTGTGACATCCAAGTTTATATAGGTGTTTGCATTACTCCCTCAAACTGCCATTAAACGCAGTACTGTACAGACCATAGATAACATGTTCAGATGTTTGACATATAATGCTGAGCTACATATGTCACAGTTATGTCCCACTGCACACAGCTACATACCAATTTCTCCATGGCAGTAGTTATGCATGGCATCAGTGCATACATACCTACTGCTGCCACATATGCATGTTTCAGAGTATGTACAGTACTATTCATAAACATCTACTACTTGCCGGTAATTACAAACTGTTACATACCTGTTTGTCCCTTTCAGGTCCGTCTGTGTATGCTTTGACAGTTTTTTTTTTTTATTAAGTAAAGATTCTTACTTAAGTTTAGTTTGTGGTTATTAATTTTTTTTCTTAATTAATAAATTTAGTTTTTAATTAGGTCTATATATTTGTTACCTAATTATATATTTATTTCTTACGTGCTACAGTTTGACAATACTCTGCAGGAGTTATACAGTTGCTTACACGTGCAATGTAATGATTGCATGTGGGGATAGCAAGTACAATCTGCTTTTATAGGTATCTGCGCATGTGCATGCGATGCCCTCTGCACCAATTATTGCCCAGCATTTGATAAATGCATACAGCCTGCTGTGTGGTAATTGCAGTACTCACTGTCATAGCAACCCAATGTTATAAATTGCTAAGGTATGTAGGCGTAGCCCTTTCGGATTTCCAGAGTGGGGCCCATGCTTGTTTGCTATGGACACTGTCGTGTAAGTCAGAAGGTTGGTATATGTCTTATAAATGAAGCTAGAGATGTAGACAGTGATGTACATGTTGTACTCAGACCTGAATGTTGCCACTTCCAGTACAGAGCTATCAGTGAAGAATTTTACTCACCCCTACAAATGCTTACACAACATTTATGTGACTATGTAGTTTCTTTTCTACTCATATAATTAACTGCCATACAAATGTAGTTATTGAGAAGTATTCTTTTGGCACATGAACTGTTTGTGAACTGTTATACTGTGAATATTAATGTACTCACTTCAGCAGGGTTTGTGTTTTTTATTGCTAACATTATGTCAGAAGAATATGTATTATATATGTATTAGTAATATGCTTAGTGCATTTGGAGCTTGAAAAGGGTTAACACATTTATTCTATTTTACACTGCATAAATCTGTACAAATTGCAGAAGCTTTCTGACCTTGTATTGTCATGAAATATGCACAGCTAAAATATTTGCTTATGCCTTGGAAATTTACTGAGAAGCAGATGATTTCTGCTTGTGTCAGGAAAATAATGAATAGAACAATACCACTTGTATAAATGTTATGAAACTTAGACAAGGAGTTCCGCTTGTGCTGTGAGAAAATACACAGCTGCAGAAGCTATAGATAATTAGAACAAAGACTGCTTGTAAATATGAACTGCAATCAGCATTTGCTTGTGTCTGAGCTAGAAAAGTACCTTGAAATGTAACACATGCATTAGAACTATACAATAGAAGCTTGTAACGGGCTAGTCCCCACCAAGGCCAGGTTGTTTTTCTCAAAAAGTTTCTCACAAATCTAGTCATGTCAGCAGAAAATCTGAGTAACATCTGCTGTAGAACAATACTGAAAGTTGTGTTTGATTATGTCAGCTATAGAAGGCCATGTCTTGTAAAACAGCATATGAATAGCACACTTCCTGTTGGTAGTTAGGCAAAATCCTGTATTTGCATGTTTTTTGTCTCCTTGCTGCAAGTTATTAAATGTGCCTTAACTGAACATTACGTGTATTGGTCTTTGAAGTTTTTTCCTTTGACAGATTGGTCACTTCGCCTCGGATCAGACAGGCCAGGTGGCTTGAAACCGTACAGGGAAGAAACCACATTGGTTCTTCTTATTTGAAAAGCCCTCCGACTGAATTGTCATACAAAAGAGGCTAGCCACTTTCTGATCTGCGACTGAATGACGGGTTTACATGAACCAGGTGATCAATCACAAAGGCTCAGGTAAGGTGAATCTACCTTTTTTTCTGTTTTAGATCAGGGACTAGATTTGTATTGTTTTGTTGAGACTTTGTTTTTATAATTCAGGGACAAAAAAGATTGCTGTCTTGTCATAGATCAGGGAAACAGAGCAGGTAGGCTGTCATTCTGAAGAGACTATAACAAAATCCGTGATACCACGTTAAAAATAAGGAGTTACATAATGAATAAAAGGGTAGAAAAAAATGGGTAATAATTGCACAAAAAGATCCCAAAATCTGCTGTTAACCGAAGACGCAAAATACATGCAGTCACAACGTGCTGATAATATTAAATACTATTCAAAATGGGTTAATAAGTATGAATTTGATGGCAAATTAGAAAAATCATCGCTTATCAAACTTGTCAAACAGCTTAAAACCGATTCTAAAGGTCGGGTAAAAAAGCAACGTCAATTAGGAATTCCTCAGGCACACAGGTGGATTGAGGAAGTAAACCTTAGGGAACAAAAGAATAATAATTCAAAAGCAATGTTTTTAGATAAGGAGGACAATAACTTAGTAATAGCATCAGCCCCTCCGCCTCCCTTACCAGAATATGAAGCAAGTGAACAAGTTAGTCCACCCCCACGATATCCTGCTGTCACTGTAAATAGAGATACTACAAAAGCGAAACCATTTATTAGAGATCCCATCGAGAGCAGGTCTCGAACATGGGCAGGTAATTCAAAAGGGGACATTGAGCTATATCAAATGGGTAGGAATTCATGATCTATGAGTGAAGAAGAAATATGCCCGCTTATAGAAGTGCCTAATTCTCAGGCAGGGCAAGAAGGTCAGGACCCGACTATTCTAGTGTATAGACCTTGGACTCCGGAAGACATCCAGAAAGCCACTGAGGGAATTTCCCATCCAAAAGTTAATTATAGAAAGTTCTTAGAAGATTTGCAAGGAATGATGCTAAGTTATAATTTAAACAGAGAAGAGGTAGAAAAAGTAGTCAGACAAATTGTGGGACCAGATTGGCACATGATTAGTGGCGACTGGAATCCCCGTGACGCTGCACACAGGCCCCCCCCCACATAGCAGCGCAGAGCTAGACAACAGAGTGAAAGGTCTTACAGACCGTATCTCTGAGAAATGGAAGCCTAGGGCAGACTGGACTTGCATTAATCGATGCATCCAAGAAGAAGGTGAAACTGTTGACAGATATTATGCCAGACTGTTAGAATGTTTTAATAACCATTGTGGAATGCAGGTTCCTGAAGATCAGACACACGATTCTCCATATGAGCAGCAGCTAAAGAATGCATTTTTGAAAGGCAGCATTGCACCCATAAGCATTTTTATTACAAAGCACATGGTAGATCATCGTACAAGCAGATTACTATCATTACTTGAATATGCTAGGCATGCCGAAAGGCATTTTAATAGCAAAAAGAAAAAGAAAGCCCAAGTATTTTCTGTAGAAGATGGAGCAGAAGTTTATGTAGTACAGTCTGGGAAAAAGGGCAAGAGAAATGCCCAAGGAAACAAACAATCTGATCAGCGATCAGAGGACTTTGAAGGGCAAAAGAAAAGGGGTGAATGTTTTAAATGCGGTAAAAGGGACACTTGGCAAGCGATTGCAAGAAAAACAAGAAGGCAACCATGGAAGACAAGGAGGGTGAGGACTGACTATATGATAGTCAGGAATCACTAGTGGGGGATAGCAGAGATATGACAAATGAAAATGTGATAGAGGGAGTAGAGAATGTGACAGAAGGAATGGAGGAAATGCAGGAAGTTACGGATAGTGAAGAAAATGAAATATTGGATTTAGCTTTATTGAGCTTAGAGCTCTATTTAGCAGACATGAAACCAGAAGTTACACTCCTGGTAGAAGGGAGGGAAGTCAGATTCTTGTGTGACTCAGGGACATCACGGACCCTGATACATCCCTCCAAACTGCCAGAGAATTCAGAGTCATCTGATTATATACTAGTGAAAGCAGCTAATGGACAGCTGTATCAGGATCCCCTCTCCCATAATATTGCAATAACTGATCCTGTTTCAAGATTGACCCAGAAAAGCAAAATTGCTGTTTCTGCAAAATGCCCAGTAAATCTCTTGGGCAGAGACCTTATGCAGCTATTTAGTATAGCAGTAGTTCCGACTATGCAGGGTATGGAAGCACAGCAACAAATTGATACCTTTGCAGTGCAATCGGCAGGGTGAAATGTTTTATTGGTACAGCCAGGACTTGGTTACGACTGGTCCAGTGGCAGTAACCGAAGAGTTGATGAACATAGCCATCAGCAAGTTCCCCTCCCTTGACATTGATAAACAGCATTTGTTGCACTGTACTCTGTATTATTATAACACACCAGGACCTGATAAGGAATATGAGCAAGAATTGTTTAGAAATCGTGCAAACAGATTGATATTACGTAATCTGTACTGGGACACAGAAGGGAACAGTGTAGCCAGCTGTTCATTGCCCCAGGAGTTCTTTGCACTTTATAAATCTAATCGATTACCACATGTTAGCTTAACTAAGGACAAGAATGTAAAATGGGTAGACTTATGAGAAAAAGTCACAAGATGGGAAAAACAGACAGAGTTAGAACTGTCAGAACAGGGAATACAAATGCAGAAGTTGAATTAGATAACTCAGACCCACCCAGCTGTACACTTGCAGTCTAGCAAGGACAGCTGATTAGTACTCCTATTGAAGGAGGAAGAGAATGCTTTACAGAATATACCAGGAAATCTTTGGTCGACAGGAGGGTCAGATATAGGACTTATTCATACAGTGGGGCCAGTTACTATTACGTCAAAGTCAGCATTTAGAACTCAGAAAAGACAGTATCCCTTAAAAAAAGATGCAGAGGTAGGAATCAAACCTATTATAGCAGCTTTACTTAAGGAAGGGGTGCTGGTAGAATCTCCTGATTCACCATGTAACACGCCCTTATTTTCTGTTAAGAAAGCAAATGGAGAATGGCGTATGGTCCAAGATTTACAAGCTGTAAATGACGCAGTAATACAACGGGCACCTATGGTGCCAGACCCGCACACCCTGTTGAATTATTTAAAACCTCAAAAGAAATATTTTTCTGTGGTAGATATCAGCAATGCATTCTTCTCGATACTGATACACCCTGACAGCCAGTATTGGTTTGCATTCACATTTCAGGTGAAAAGGTATACATATACACGACTACCACAGTGATATTGTGAAAGTCCGACAATATTCTCACAAGAAATGGCAAGCAACTTGGCAGGATTTACCCCACCGAGAGGTAGTCAGATTTTACTTTATGTTGATGATATCCTGCTGGCGGCCCCCACCCAGCAAGATTGTAAAGAAGATACCATAGCGCTATTAAAATTTTTAGCCACTGAAGGAAATAAAGTAAACAAAAATAAACTGCAGCTTTGGAAAAAACAAGTTAAATACCTAGGATATGTAATATCCAAGGAGGGTAGGACATTAGATGAGGACAGAAAAATAGCGATTTTACAAGCACCAAATCCCACTACCAAGAAGGAAATGATGTCCTTCCTGGGTACGACTAATTTTTGTCGGAGCTGGATTCCAAACTATGCCTTGGAATCTGCACAGCTGACTAACCTGATTTATGAAAAGCCTATGGCAGCACAGGATTTGTTACAATGGACACCAGAAGCAGAATCTGCTTTCTGCAAACTGAAACAGTTAATAGCATCCTCTTTAGTTTTGGGATTACCAAACTATCATAAACGTTTTTTCCAAACTGTAGATTGTAAGCAAGGTTATATGACATCAGTGTTAACACAGCAGCATGGGGGCAAGCAACGCCCTATTGCTTATTATTCATAACAACTGGACCCAGGGGCACAGTCTTTACCTCACTGTGTACAAGCCGTAGTTGCAGCTGCAATGACAGTACAGGCTTCGGCCCCAGTAGTTTTGTTCCACCCTCTCACATTGAGAGTGCCTCATGCAGTCACGATTATTTTATTGCAAGAGAAGGTAGCATATCTTTCCTCTGCTAGGCATCATTCCTGTATGACTATATTGTTGAGCCAACCTCATATGACAATTGAACGATGTACAACTTTGAACCCTTCTACCTTGCTCCCAACCCCTGCAGATGGCACACCACACAGCTGCCTGCAGGTGATTGAGCAAAAGACACTGCCTAGAAAAGATCTCACGGATGTCCCCTTGGATGATGCCGAGGTGACATACTACATGGATGGCTTGTGCAAAAGGGGACCTGCAGGACAGAACCTAGTAGGATATGCAGTAGTTTCTGATACTGACATTATAGAAGTGAAATCTTTACCACACAATTTATCTGCACAGGCAGCAGAATTGATTGCCTTGACACGGGCATGTACCTTAGCAAAGGGTAAAAGTGTAAACATTTTTACTGACAGCCAGTACGCTTTCTCTGCTGTACATGTCTTTGCACAACAGTGGAAAAAATCGAGGAATGATAACATCTACTGGCAAACCAATCAGTCATGCAGAGTTTATTTTAGATCTTTTAGAATCTATTCAGTTACCTCAAAAAGTAGCTATTTGTAAATGCACAGCTCATACCAAGCAACAGGATAGGATTTCAAAAGGTAATGCGAGAGCTGATACAGCTGCAAAGTAGGCAGCTTCAGAAGAATTTCTTTTGAATGAGGAATTACAACCCTCTGAGATTTTAGATGTAGAAATGTTAAAGGCAATGCAGACACTTACTATGCAAGCTGAAAAACAAAGATGGGTAAAACAAGGAGCAATTCTCGAAAAGGGGCTGTACATCTCTAAAGAAGGGAAACCGATATGCAGCTTTGTTGAGCCATGGGCAGTGCCATGTCTCAACAGGGGGATGGTACAGCTGGTGAACCAAGTGTTCTTAACATATGGATTCTTAAACTACTCTAAAAAATTTTGTTCGATGTGCCAAGTTTGTAATAAACATCATGCACAAGGGGCGTTAAAGTCCAAGCAAGGGAGTTTCCCTACACCACCGTATCTGTTTCATACTATCTGTATGGATTTTATAGAATTGAACAAATGTGAAAATAAGAAGTATTGTCTTGTCATTGTAGATATGTTTTCCAGATGGGTGGAAGCCTTTCCGACTAAAAATCCATATGCGGCAACAGTGGCGAAAATTCTCGTTAAAGAAATCATTCCTAGATTCGGCATTCCGGAAAGGATCTACAGTGACAACGGCACACACTTCGTAAACCAGACCATACAACAGTTCAGTAAACATTTTGGTATTTCTTTAAAAAATCATTGTGCATACCACCCACATTCTGCAGGGCTAGTAGAGAGGCATAATGGGATTTTAAAGAGTAAGCTAAGGAAGTTAATAGCAGAAACGCAGAGGAATTGGGTGTACTGTCTGCCCCTGGCACTGTTGAGCATGAGAACTGTTCTGAATGCAAAAGGATTGACTCCTTTTGAAAAACTATTTGGAAGGGCTTATTATATACTTCAGTGGAAACCTCTCATGCCCGCAGACCAGGAAGCCGACTGTACACTTGCAGAGTACATGAGAAATCTGTTAAATTCTAAACATCTGTTGCAGTCAAATTCTGTTTCAGATAAAGAACAAACCAGACCATCAGAAGTGGTAGTGGTCCCAGGTACCTGGATCTGGGTGAAGACAATAAAAAAAAATAATTGGGTGTCACCAAAGTGGGAAGGTCCATATCAAGTGCTTCTGTCGACACCCACTGCAGTCAAGATCGCAGAGTGCGCCTCCTGGATCCACCTGACGCACTGCAAACTAGTTAAGAACATTGAACTGGACAAAAATCTTGTCACATGCCAAGAGTAAAAATGATAGAGTACAGAAGAAACAGGAATGCAGAACAACCCTTTCCTCAGAAGTATTGCATAATCATCCTGTTAACTGTACTAGTGACAATAATCTTTTTGCTGTGGCCTTTCCTTTTCTCAGCCACACAAACTGAACTGAATAAACGTGAAGCGTTACTCATAGACTGGCATCCAAACTTTAACACTTACCAGGCAATTAAATATGTGTATGCTGAGACTTTCAATGTTTTGAATTGCTGGATTTGCACAGCTTTGCCGACAGCATACGGGGGGGTTATTAATGACTACGGTCCCCCTAGGGGTCAATGAGACCTGGGAAAACTTGATTTATGATACCTCATCCATTACATCACAAGATAAAATAGCATTGCACTTGTCTGTTCCACAAAAGGGAACTGTGTGTTTTTATAAAAATGATACTGTTCAGGTGGGTTGGAGCAACTGAAATGTGACTGTTCCTTATAAATGTTACACTAAAGGTAACAATGTAGATTTTTATTGTAATACAAACTATGATTCATTTATTGGATTGATGCACAAAACACTTGATGAAGTAAAACATAATTCTGTTCTTTATAAACAACTGTCTATAATTGATATGTTTCATGCGGGGCTGTTATTTTGTGTGTGACAGAAAGGCATACAAATGGTTACCTGAGAATGGGTCCGGCAGTTGTTTTTTGGGTTACCTGGTTCGACCATATGACACACTGCAGTTTTGCCTCGAGGAAAAATTCAAAATGTCCGAGAGGTCATCAAGAAACCTGTAAATCCAGTGAGACAAATTGATGCACGTTGGAAAAAACATCATTCTATAGGCAATGGACTGACACATATGGACTTGAGTGATAGTGTTATATCGTGGACAGGCATATTACCAGCATATGAAGCAGTGAAATCAATCTGGGAGCTGAGAAAACTGTCTAAACTTCTCGAAGTAATGAGCAACACAACTTTTTCCGCTCTCAAATTGGTGACTGATGAACTGAATGCCATGAGAACTGTAGTGCTTCAAAACTGCATGGCTCTCGACTTCACCCTAGCGGCGAGAGGTGGTACTTGCACTTTAATCCAGGAAGAGTGCTGTTCGTATATTCCTGAACATAAACACGAGATAGACAATCATCTTGAGGTAATTTAGCAAGTGTTGGCCATGACCAAACCAGGCCCAAACCCACTGATGGACTTTTTCCAGAAATGGTTTGGGGGGGGTGGGGTACCATCCTAATGAACATCCTGATTGCCATTTGTGTAGGAATGCTCCTACTGGGAGTATGTGTTTGTCATGGCATCCCCTGCATGAAAAGACTGATTAAAGACTTTATAGACATGTCAGTTTCTGAAACCTTATATCAAAGTACTGAGTTTGAAGGACTGTTAAAAAAATTGAAAATGCTTTCATGAGTTTAAACTGAATGACTCTCTTAATTGCAAATCCTAAGTGGGAGAGGTTAGGAGAAGAAAACAAACTGTTTATTCTTATTTTTAAAGTAGAATAAAAGTATTAAAAGGGGGGAAATGTCAGAAAAATATGTATTAGTATATGTGTTAGTAATATGTTTAGTGCATTTAGAGCTTGAAAAGGGTTAACACATTTATTCTATTTTACACTGCATAAATCTGTACAAATTGTAAAAGCTTTCTGACCTTGTATTGTCATGAAATATGCACAGCTAAAATCTTTGCTTATGCCTTGGAAATTTACTGAGAAGCAGATGATTTCTGCTTGTGTCAGGAAAATAATGAATAGAACAATACCACTTGTATAAATGTTATGAAACTTAAACAAGTAGTTCCGCTTGTGCTGTGAGAAAATACACAGCTGCAGAAGCTATAGATAATTAGAACAAAGACTGCTTGAAAATATGAACTGCAATCAGCATTTGCTTGTGTCTGAGCTAAAAAAGTACCTTGAAATGTAACACATGCATTAGAACTATACAATAGAAGCTTGTAACGGGCTAGTCCCCACCGAGGCCAGGTTGTTTTTCTCAAAATGTTTCTCACAAATCTAGTCATGTCAGCAGAAAATCTGAGTAACATCTGCTGTAGAACGATACTGAAAGTTGTGTTTGATTACGTCAGCTATATAAGGCCATGTCTTGTAAAACAGTATAAGAATAGCATACTTCCTGTTAGTAGTTAGGCAAAATTCTGTATTTGCATGTTTTTTGTCTCCTTGCTGCAAGTTATTAAATGTGCCTTAACTGAACCTTATGTGTATAGGTCTTTGAAGTTTTTTCCTTTGGCACATTAGCACAGGGTTCACAGGACAACTGGACAATTCCAGTACTGAGTATGCCTGCCTACATCCTTGGTAGACCCTAAACACACAAGTATCTTTTAATTGTGGGGGGGATGCTTACATACAGAGAGCATTATGTATTAATGTGTGAATATTATCTTACTGGACTTAAAGGATTGGTGTATACCTGTCAGTTTATCATGGCAGGTCATCTGTCTGCATAGTTCCCAACTGTAAACCTATCCAGATGGTAGCCAGAAGTTACACTGTCATTCTTTGTATGTGCAATTCACAGGTGTTTTCAGGACTGGTACAATGGCATTGTTACAGTCAGTTGCTACCAGTACATGGCTACATCCTTTTGTATTTCTGTGTTGTACTTTTACATAAGGGTATGCTTGTGGAGGTCCTAACAAGGCTATTTGCAGAGTGTGCAACAGCAGTATAGCTTATATGCCTGTGTGTTTGTGCCTCTGCCAGGCCTATGGAACATTCAGATACATCTTTGCATGGAGTCAGGGATAGGTAGTTGAAAGTGAGGTACACCTTACTCATAATAGGGACAGTAGGTGTAGACTTCAGTGAAGCAGTGTATATGGATTAGTACTCCTTTCATGAAGTACAAGCGGTGTCTACTGTTATTATTGTCAGTATTCATTGTGTAATAGCCCACCTTTCTGACTGATGTCAGTACTTTTCTGAGGGATTCGGAGGGACACAGCTAAAATATGTTTCTCAATCAGGGACATCCCTGGAAAGTTGTCACAGTTAGGAGGTATGGCCTCTGCCCTACTCAGATGTGCCAGTGTTTGTCCTGCTATGATACTGTGTAGGGGTTGTAAAGTGCTTCTGTAACATTATTTGCTGCTTGAATGGCTGCTTCTCACATCACACTCATGTAATGCAGTTCCACAACAATTGCTGGTAAAGATCCACAGAACAAGCTTTGTGTTATGGCCTTCCTATTTTTCCTTTACATTCACTCATTGTAATGCATCATATATTTTTTTCAGCACCAACTTATTGTATATCTGTTGTGGCTTAGTGGTACTTCATGCAGTCTAGTGTGTCCAAGGTCTGGGGTTCGAGACTGATAGAGGTATTTTATTTTGCTGCTGAGCAGAACAAGGGCCCTGACATAGGGTGACTAAGGCACTTTTAAGCAGTTGTAAGCGGGTTTGTGTGATGCTTAGCCATGCTTAGCTAAGCGCACACATATGCACACTCACTTAAACCCGCTTACTACCGCTTAAAAATGCTTACTCCCGCTAACCCCCACGCTAATTTTTTTGAAAGAAAAGAAAATGGGGAGATAGGAAAGTGGTGAAAAAGGAGGCACAAAGAGGGAAAGACAATAGGGAAACCAGCTTGGGATGTGTAGGACGGGTGTAGGGAAAGTCCATAGCTGTCCATTTCTTTACCAGCAACAGCTGTGCATATGTTGCAAATTTGGAGTGAAATTTGAAACCTTCCACCCCTGACAGAGGGGTGAGGACAACAAAGTATGTTGTACTGCCAATTATAATTATCAGTTTACATGTCCAGTGGACATGTGTGCAAAATGGGCAGCTATGTATGGGGCGTAATTTTTTTTTGGGTACAGATTGCCCTTTTTTTTTTTTCAGATGAGAGTGGAAAGTCAGGTAGAGGAAGTAGGTATATTTGGGGAGGTAGGTTGGGGTGGTAACCAGACAAGACAAACAAGACGCATACAGGGGGTGGAGTATGACACATGGGGTGGGTGAACACAATTGACGGGGATGGATGTTTGGAAATTGCAAGCCCATGAGCCCACAGATGGTAACAGTGGGACTGAGATCACCACCTATGGGCAGTCACCACTGAACCTTCACAGACCCGAGGGTCGCTGTGCTGGGGGCTGCATAGGAGGGGCACTCTCACCCGTGAGTCGCACCACTCTCACCTCGAGCTGGCATAGGGGTCAGCAACTAAATGCTGGATCTCCCTACGCACCACAACCCGGACCCTTCATCGGGTGACAGGTGGCCCTTCTCCACCCACGCTTGCAGGGGGGGATGAGCCCCATCCCCTGCAGTGCTTCCACCCGAAGGTGGCACAGGAACAACAGAGGAGAGTAGCCTGGGCTGGGCACCAGACCTGCTGGTGCCAGGTGCAATCGCCAGCTGAGGAGGGACAGGTGGGTCTGCTGGGACCGGCCTTCCCATACGTTCTGTGATTAGGTGTGTTTAATTACAACATAGACAACAGCCTTCCAAATTAGTTGTAACAGCATGCAGTAATATTCCCATTAACCCAACACACCAGGGTTACAACAGATGAACAGCAAGCATAACACATGCATATATTGAACGACAGTGGACATTACAACAGCATGCAGGGATGATTGGTGGCAACAGGCCACCAAGATTGTGGTGTTTTAACAGGGGACATGCATCAAAGTAAATGCAGATTTTATAGAACAATAGGACATATGGCCCAACAAATGTTTTGAGATTAGGCATACCCATTGAGGTGTGGAATTGCATTGTTTATGCACATGGAGTAGGGTGTAAAAAGAAACCTCCATTAACATCTTATTAGTACTTTAACTCTACACTACATTCCTATTGACTGCAGGTGTATACCCCCTACATGTATTATTACACTAGGCAACATGTATTAGATTGTGTAATGGGTTTGGCTAGTTCATTATATACCTGACCTATATCTGACATAGTAACTGTCCAAGATGCAGATGTTACTGCTACATGCTTGTATTTTATTTTTATATTTATGTATCTACACATCTGTATGTGTTCACGTGACATTTTCACTTGATTTTCTACAGAACCCTACATTTCATGTAGCACACTCACATTTGTGGGGAACACCTTGACAAGCTACTTATGTGTCAGATTTACCTATGCATGTCAGCCATTTAACAACTATTGAGGACTGTTATATGCTTCACAGGTACTGGCACTTCCTTCATCCACTTCATATGGGACTGCACAACTGTGGGTTGACAGCACCTAATACAACAGTACTATTTATTTATTGCAAGGGTACAACAACATTTCAAAGTAAGTGACACAGACACACTCCAAGTATTATACCTTTATTAATTACATTGAACACTCTTTTCTACAGGCTCTCTCCTTTATTTGATATTACAGTGCATACGGAAGACATATTCAGGACATATTATACCTTTATTGATAGGTTACAACACTATTTTTCAGGCTTGCTCACTTATATTATATGACAGCACATGCAGAGATAATATTCCAGAATTATTTTACCTTTATTGCTGGGTTAGTACACTCTATTTCTGGCTCTCTGACTTATGTTATATAACAGTACATGCAGAGAATTTATTCAGGGCATTTTATTGCTATATTATTGGGCTACAACACTTTTGTCATGCTCTCTCACATATATTATATAACAATACATGCAGAATAATTACTAACTGCCTGGTGGCGCAGCCTTAGCAGCCTATCTGCATAGGCTTGCTGATTCATAACATGGACACCTGCAGCTGTGAAGTAAATGAAGGGATATTGAGACATACCTATCCATTATTTAGACTATATTAGCATGTCTTACATACTGCATTCTATGGCTACCTACTTAGTAGTGGGGCATCTTGCATATGACGGGCCTCCTGGATCCATTGGTTCATAAGGTCCTGCTTCCATCTCTTCAGGTCTGCATGGTGGTGATGGACCTGCTCACTAGTCCGAGGGATGCCTGTGGCACTGGTGAGTTCATGAGCCAACCGGTTCCAAGCCTCTGCCTTATACTCTGTCTCTTGGAACTGGCCCTGCAGGAGTCGAGACTCATGACGATGGACTAGGAGCCAAACCATGTATTTTGACTCCTCGATGCCCCAGCGTTGCACTCTAAGGCGAGTACTCTCTCCAGCACCAGGCATTCTAACTGCAGATGGGAGCTACAATCAGTTATGGTGAGTATTCCCGCATATGGAGCTTAAATATGCCACATTTCCTACACTTTTTTGTGATTGGCCATTTTTGAAAATTCTCGGCTGACTGCAGACCTGCTTAGCAATGGTTAATCTAACATTTATAAGTATATATATGTTAACAGTGGATGTTTATCCTAAGCTGCCATGGCTCAGTGGTTCAGTACTTTGATTATGGTGCACAGTGTCCTGGGTTAGAACCTTGTCATTGCTTTTTATTTTACTACTGTCCAGACAGGTTAGGGGGTGTGGCTGTGTTTAAGCAACTTTGGTCTACTTTGCTCCATGTTGCCCGACGGTGCACTGGTTGGCACGGTGCACACCTCCACGCAAACTGATTGTGCTGGGTAAAGTGCTATTTAGCTATGAGCAACTACATTGTGCTGGGTAAAGCACTGCTTAACTACAGGCAACTATATTGCGCTGGGCAAAGCGCTGCTTAACTATGGGCAATTATATTGCACTGGGTAAAACGTTGCTTAACTGCGGACAATTATATGTCAGGTTCCTTTATAAATATACATTTTGTTCACTGATACATAGGCCATTTCAATGCTTTTTAGTAAAAGTTTAATCATATATGTCAGGAATTATTTCATACACTCATTTTGAACATAAAATAGGAAGGGGAGTGGTGGGACTCAAACCATGAATACCTCCTCTTTGTGCAAACGCTCTACCACTACACTATTACTATTTGGCATAATTTGCATACACATTCCTTATTATGCTCTTCCATGTCGAGATTGCTAACTGCAGCTAAGCAATGGGCACACCCGCACACACTCACGCAAATATGGGCAGCTATATCGGAAATTAGAAAAAAAATTTAATGTTTTACTTTTTATAACTGTGTTGGGGGTTTACAGTGTCAGGGAATGTGGTGTTGGGTACATGGACATTTGAGGAGACTCGCTCCTGTGTGTTGACATTTTGCATTTCACACACTTGCAGGGGAGTGGACCTTTAGACTGCTCGGAAGTCGGATTTGCCCCCTGCTTGCCTTCACGGTCTGTGTTAGACTTGGGGTCGAGTCAGCGTGGCCTCATGAATATTCATGGCATGCTGACGTCATACCGTTCAACTGCAGCCTCAGAGTAAGACTTATTTAGTCTTACACGGAGGATTCGTGAATCCGGGGGAATATGTCAGTCTCTTAAAGTACCAATACCTTTGTACACACTCTTAGTATTACTTATTAAAAACTTTTATATTTTACAAAATTTTTAATTGAACTGCATTAATTGATGCCTGGGGCTGCATCCGCCCTTAAAACAACTTGCTATTTAAGTTCAATAAACTCGAAAAAGGTATTAAATTGCCCAACAAATGTCTTCCTGTCTACTTTTTCCAAAACTAAAAACTGGAATTTCTTGAAGTGCCTGTAATTTTGAGCATGCCTAGCTATAGCATTGGTTTTGTCCTTCTTCTTAATGGCTAAATTATGCTCAACAAAAGTTGCAGTTTCCATATATATACATATATAGTTGCCATTCAGAATGTACAGTTCAAAATACCAACAGTTTGGAATAATGACATAGGTAAATGATTTGGAATCAGGGCTTAGAATGTTTTTGTGAAAGTGTTGATGGGTTAGGATTGGGGTAAGGGTTAGATAAGGAGATAGCTTTAGTATTGTGCATGTTTGTTGCTGCACGTTTCTGTGTCTTAGCCTGTCTTGTGTAGTGGCAGTGTTATGGAAAAGGGTTTCTAAGGTAAGATAGGTTGCAGGGTAAGGGGCAGGAGCACTGTTATGGTTCTTTGGTCTTCAGGGTTTGGTTCACACTCCATCTATGATGCATTGGACCACAAGTTGATTCTACTGAGTTCTATCAGCTGCTGCTGCTTCTTTAGCTTCCTCCCATGTGATATTCAGGTGACGGAGGTCTCTTGTTACAACTCCTTTCCAGTTTTGTCAAGGTCTGGCTGGTCTTCTCTTGTATCCAGCTAGTTCCCATTTGAGGGATTGTATAGGAATCCTGCTAGTGTCCATGTGGTTAACATGACCAAGCCAACATAGTCTTCTTTCCATAATTATATCTTCAAGTTTCCATTGCTGTGTTTTTTCTCTAACACTCGCATTTTTTGCTTTGTCCTTCAATGATATTCCCAGAATGCATCTTATCCATTTCTGATGAGCAGCCTCAAGTTTTCTCATGGCCGATGCTGTGATTGGCCAAAGCTCAGCACCATATAAGAATGTAGACAACACCAGTGCTTGGTATAGCTTCAGCTTTGTTTAAAATGCATTGTTTTCTGATCGCCAAGTTTTGGATAGTCTATTGAATGCTGCATTTGCTTTTCCAAGTTTAACAAGAAATTCCTTCTCGCAGTTACCTGTATGAGAGATGAAACTGTCCAGGAATGACAACAAAGATGTAATGGCAAAAACTGTTAGGTTTAGCATGCATTAACTACGTGGTGCAGGACTGGCGCAAGGCCCCTCTGGCTACCATACTAATGAGTCCTAATCCTTACCCCGCTACTGCCTCTGACTCTAGCCCTAATTCTTACCTTAGAAAAAAAAACTTCCCATATTACTATCACTATTCAGACAAACCACATTCTATAGTATTGCTATGGCTTAGTATCTCTATCACTATTCAGACAAACCACATTCTATGGTATTGCTATTGCTCAGTATTACTATCACTATTCAGACAAACCACATTCTATAGCATTGCTATGGCTCAGTATTGCTATCACTATTCAGACAAACCACATTCTGTAGCATTGCTATGGCTCAGTATTACTATCACTATTCAGACAAACCACATTCTATAGTATGGCTATGGCTTAGTATTACTATCACTATTCAGACAAACCACATTCTCTAGTATTGCTACGGCATAGTATTACTATCGCTATTCAGACAAACCACATTCTTTAGTATTGCTATGGCTTAGTATTACTACCGCTATTCAGACAAACCACATCCTATAGTATTGCTATGGCTTAGTATTACTATCACTATTCAGACAAACCACATCCTATAGTATTGCTATGGCTTAGTATTACTATCGCTATTCAGACAAACCATATTCTGTAGTATTGCTATGGCTCAGTATAACTATCACTATTCAGACAAACCACATTCTATAGCATTGCTATGGCTCAGTATTGCTATCACTATTCAGACAAACCACATTCTGTAGCATTGCTATGGCTCAGTATTACTATCACTATTCAGACAAACCACATTCTATAGTATGGCTATGGCTTAGTATTACTATCACTATTCAGACAAACCACATTCTCTAGTATTGCTACAGCATAGTATTACTATCGCTATTCAGACAAACCACATTCTTTAGTATTGCTATGGCTTAGTATTACTACCGCTATTCAGACAAACCACATCCTATAGTATTGCTATGGCTTAGTATTACTATCACTATTCAGACAAACCACATTCTATAGTATTTCTATGGCTTAGTATTACTATCGCTATTCAGACAAACCATATTCTGTAGTATTGCTATGGCTTAGTATTACTATTGCTATTCAGACAAACCACATTCTATAGTATTGCTATGGCTTAGTAGTACTATCGCTATTCAGACAAACCACATTCTATAGCATTGCTATGGCTTAGTATTACTATCACTATTCAGACAAACCACATTCTATAGTATTGCTATGGCTCAGTATTACTATCACTATTCAGACAAACCACATTCTATAGCATTGTTATGGCTCAGTATTGCTATCACTATTCAGACAAACCACATTCTATAGCATTGCTATGGCTCAGTATTACTATCACTATTCAGACAAACCACATTCTATACTATGGCTATGGCTTAGTATTACTATCACTATTCAGACAAACCACATTCTCTAGTATTGCTACGGCATAGTATTACTATCGCTATACAGACAAACCACATTCTGTAGTATTGCTATGGCTTAGTATTACTACCGCTATTCAGACAAACCACATTCTATAGTATTGCTATGGCTTAGTATTACTATCACTATTCAGACAAACCACATTCTATAGTATTGCTATAGCTTGGTATTACTATCGCTATTCAGACAAATCACATTCTATAGTATTGCTATGCCTTGGTATTACTATCGCTATTCAGACAAACCACATTCTATAGTATTGCTATGGCTCAGTAGTACTATCACTATTCAGACAAACCACATTCTATAGTATTGCTGTGGCTCAGTAGTACTATCACTATTCAGACAAACCACATTCTATAGTATTGCTATGGCTCAGTATAACTATCACTATTCAGACAAACCACATTCTGTAGTATTGCTATGGCTCAGTATTACTACCACTATTCAGACAAACCACATTCTGTAGTATTGCTATGGCTCAGTAATACTATCACTATTCAGACAAACCACATTCTATAGTATTGTTATGGCTCAGTATTACTACCTCTATTCAGACAAACCACATTCTGTAGTATTGCCATGGCTCAGTAATACTATCACTATTCAGACAAACCACATTCTATAGTATTGCTATGGCTCAGTATAACTAACACTATTCAGACAAACCACATTCTATAGTATTGCTATGGCTCAGTATTACTATCGCTATTCAGAGAAACCACATTCTATAGTATTGCTATGGCTCAGTATTACTATCACTATTCAGACAGACCACATTCTATAGTATTGCTATGGCTCAGTATTACTATCACTATTCAGAGAAACCACATTCTATAGTATTGCTATGGCTCAGTATTACTATCACTATTCAGACAGACCACATTCTATAGTATTGCTATGGCTCAGTAGTACTATCGCTATTCAGACAAACCACATTCTATAGCTTTGCTATGGCTTAGTATTACTATCACTATTCAGACAAACCACATTCTATAGTATTGCTATGGCTCAGTAGTACTATCACTATTCAGACAAACCACATTCTATAGTATTGCTATGGCTTAGTATTACTATCACTATTCAGACAAACCACATTCTATAGTATTGCTATGGCTTAGTATTACTATCACTATTCAGACAAACCACATTCTATAGTATTGCTATGGCTTAGTATTACTATCAATCACTATTCAGACAAACCACATTCTATAGTATTGCTATGGCTTAGTATTACTATCAATCACTATTCAGACAAACCACATTCTATAGTATTGCTATGGCTTAGTTTTTTTTTTTGTTTCACTTTTCATTTTAGGGTAGGCTTACTGTAAAGTTATCAGAGAAGCAAAGTGTGTGATTATTTTGTTTTTATTTTGAATGTCTGATCTGTCAACATTTTGAAGTACGTGTATATATATATATGTGTATGGGTCTACTTCTAAACACCGACACGCCGATTCCCCGACACAAAACTCACCGACGCCAAATAACCGACAACACACAAACCCAACACAAACCCGACAACGCAAAACACCGAACACCAAATCACCGACACACGGAACGTAAACAACACGCGACACTACATACCATACACACTAGCCCTGACCCAAACCCTAACCCTAAGGTCCGACACTATCGCACACTTCACCTACCTGCACCCTAACCCTAACTCACTTAACCCAAGCCTAGCCGAAGCCCCGACACTAACGCACACATCACCTACCTGCACCCTAACCTAACTCACTTACACACCTAGCCCAAGCTCCGACACTAACGCACATCACCTACCTGCACCCTAACCCTAACTCACTTACACACCCCTAGCCCAAGCTCCGACACTAACGTACACATCACCTACCTGCACCCTAACCCTAACTCACTTACCTGACCACTCCTACCTCCGTCACTATCGCACACTTACCGGGTCGCGATCGCAGATTACCCTTGTCGGTCTTTCCACTGTCGGCGAATCACCCTGTCGGTATACGTACCTGTCGGTCATCTGGCGTCGGTGATTTCCGCGTCGGGGAATCGGCGTTTCGGTCTTCTGAATGGGACCCATACATATATATATATATATATATATATATATATATGCACACACACACACACACACACACACACACATATATATAATATATATATATACAGACACACGCATACACGTGCACACACACACACACACACACACACACACACACACACACACACACACACACACACACAGAAGTATATTATTATTGGATTCAGAAAGACACATTTAAATAAATTAAATTGTTGTACTTACTTTTCCATTGAAAGGCACTTTCCTCAAATGACTACACCAATCACAAAATTAAAATAGTTTCATTTTATGATCATAAAAAATGACACACTGATGCACCTGTTTTGTCTGTGCAGTGGTCCTTTTAGGGAAATGTTGTTTAGTCCCCTAATCTGTAGGGTGTGAGTTAGGACAGAAGTAGGGTCATTGTCAGTACACATGACTAAAAATGAGCATGACTGTTGGTAGAAGACATCGGGGAATGTGTCAGCCCTCTGAGCTGGGTTTGTTTGATAGGACTTCTACAAACTGAAATAGGTTTGCCAGGAGAATTCCCTAAAGATGGTTTCGTTTGGTGGTAGGTTGGTTTTGTAAGGCCTGAAAAAAGGATTACTGATTTGTGGTTAGCATTCACCAGGGAGGGAGGAGACATGGGTAGGATATAGATAAGGGCTATATTGGTAAGGAGGAATCCAAGGATATTAGAAACTCTACTGAGTAGTTTACAATTTGCTCCAATAAATTTGCATCACAAATTTTAGGAAATACTAGAGGTGTGGTAATTGGTACTTTGGTGATTAAAGTCCCCTAGTGACTTAATCCTCTGTCCTAATTGAAAAAAGTCACTCCTAGCAGTAAAAAATAAATGGCCATCTATCAAACAGACAGTAGTTCTTTTACTAGATTCACTGCCATTTTTTATTATTTTATTTATTTATTTGCCATTTGTTTACCAGGAAAGTGAATGGGTCATAATGTACCCATTGTCAGCGGAGGCCCAGGGAGAAAAGCTCCAGATGCATATGGATAAATCATTGTTTTTTAACAGATGCTAAGACTCAACAGACATTGTAAATTCATAACATTCCATCACAAAATACTCATATTCGATACAATATAATAAGAAAATCATGATACTCATCATATGGAAAGATTAATAGTAGGATATACAAAAGGACAGAGAAATAATATATTTGGAGTCTGCCATCTGTTAAGAGGAGAGGAAAGAATACAAGATCAAAATTGAATTGGTGAGAGAGGAAGGGAGTAATGTGAGAAGAAAGGTAGGATGAAGAAGGGATGGGAAGAAGAGATTTAAGGATATATAGGAGTGCTTCACCTTGGACTATTACAGGAGCAGGTCCAGGATTTGGTTACATATTTTTTGCTCAGCTTTGAAGTAGCTTTGATAGCTAAGGGAAGGGTGTTCCATAATTTTTCAACAGAGCAGGGCTTATATCTGGACTTTTTTGGGTTTATGGGTTGCAAGGAGGTGTTTGTGTGTAGCTCTAAAATATATATTTGGTACTTAAGTGTCAATTAATGAGCTGAGGGCAGGACAAGCAATGCATTTATGGATGATGTTGTACAGTGTAATAAGTTGTATTTGTCATAGCTGGAGGTGGAGTTCAAGACAGCAGGGGGAATGTAAGGCTTTACAATGATGAATTAGATGATATGTATTTGTGGCAAACTTGGCAATTTTATTATAGCAACTTTCAGGTTGTTTTTTCAGGGAAATCTGTAAGTTTGTGAAGACTGGAACTCCATATAATAGTGAGGGCAAGAGGTAGGCTTTAGCCAGTGTAATTTTAGTTTGAGTGGTGAGCAAAGTTTTGTTCCTGTATAGGGTGCCTATTTTTGGTGGGGTTTTTTGATGCTACTTTGTACGTGGATGTTGAATTTAAGTTTCTTATCAGTAATTACTCCTAGTAATTTGCTGTGTTGAACCAGTTCGATTTCTGTGTTGTTTGCAGAAAAGAATTTAAAATTTGAAATTTGTTGTCTTGGAGCAGTGTGGTTTGTTGGAGTAAAAAAGTAGTTTTGTTTTACTAGGGTTCAGTAGGAGTTGAGTGTTAGTGAGCCAGGCTTCTATGGATGAGAAGGCTTGTTATGTTATATTTTGTAGGTGAGTTAGTACATCTTATTTGCAGATGTTTGTGGAGTCATCTGCATGTTATTAGAGTACCAAACAACAAAGGCTGTATGTAGGCAGTTGATAAAGACATTAAATAAAACTAGTCCAAGGATGGAACCTTGTGATACACTTATGGGGGATACAAGATAAGAGGAGGTAGAGTGTTGCCATTTTACTGCTTGCTGCCTGTCAGTTAGACAGCTAGAGAACCACTGAAGTGAGGGGGGAGAGAGAACAATATTGGAATGTTGATTAAAGAGCTTATCAAATGCTTTTGACAAGTCCAGGAATAACGCAGATACTAGTTTACTGGCACCACAGGCTTTGTTGACAGTGTTCATAAAAGATAATAGAGCTGTTGAGCAGCTGTGGGCAGGTCTAAAGCCATGTTGCATGGGCATGAGAAGATTAAGTGTGATGTGGTAAAGAAATTGGAGGTGTATGCATTTTTCTGGAATTTTGGAGAGGTAATACAGGATTGTCATGGGATGGAAGTTTGTGCCTTACGTGGAGTTGCCTCCCTTATGACTGTGGATAACATGACATTTTCCAAAAGGTGGGGACATGTGATTCAGTTATGGATCTGTTAATTAGGATGTTAATTTGAGGAGTGTGATTGCATCTACCACCAGTTTTAGGTATTCTGGATGGATGATATTTACTGAGGCAGAGCAAGGTTTGAATTGTCATAGTAGTTTTTTTTTATTAGTGATAAAGGAATGGGTTGAAAATTAAAAATTGAAAGCTTTATAAATCTTCTCCCTACAAACCAAAATTTATGCTGTGTCCATCCTACAACTTGAGATATCAAGCTCATTCAGGTCTGGTATTACAGTACTCTGAACAAAGCTTTTCTCCTGTGTGAGTCCTTACATGGCAGTTTTAAAAATATACCATCTACTCCAAATGTTGTCTTCAAAGGCCTTAAAGCCCATCTACTCAAATAAGCTGACTGCAGCTGGCTAATTTCAGTTTGTATTATATGTGTATATTTCACAAGATGGTCTTTGTTAGCAAGCCATATTAAACACCTCTCTTTTGTAGGTTCTGTATTTTGACACAGCACTTTCTCCTCCAGTCACCTCTTAACTTGATCCTTTTCCACAATACACATACTCTTACTATCATTCTCTTGCGTGTTATACTCCCCATTCTATTAATTATGACCTTACCCTTTTTGTATATTATTCATTTATTCCCCCATATCTTTACCGGTGTATAATATTTTCTTAAAACTACTTTTACAATTTGTATTAATATTTATAATCTATGTTAGTTACCATGCAAACAGTGGAACAACATTCCTACACATATTCCAATAAAAATGGGAAGACACAGCAAGAGAATCTTTGCATAGTCTTAGAGAATAGACAAATGGTACATCACCACTCTGACTAGAGAACAAACGTTCTCCAGCAAGGTGTTAATGTAGAGGTAATACCTGCTGACAAACAAGTCGGCTGCTTCACGACAGCATATTAAACTGCCACAAAAAAAAAAAAAAAAAAATTGCAAA